>NC_041047.1:35144318-35281818 GCF_900634775.1 Gouania willdenowi
AATATCTGGTTGAATGGAAGTATTCACGACAACCATTGGCTTTGTGGATATCTTGGTGTTCATCATCATTGCGATGATGTTGTCAACAGACAGAGAATCACAGGACGCACTGGGTTTCAGGCACTGGAAACATTCAGAACAAAGCAAGACAAGCAAATCAATAAAAAAACAGAGTTCATAAAATCCAGCTTTATTTATATTCTTTATGGTAGAAATAAGCTAATTCACCTCTCAACATGAGCTTGGTTGCAACCAAATCATGACACTTATGAGTCAGCTTAAAAAAAGGTGCACAGAAACTAGTCTAGTTTTATAGACAATGAAGCAGAAAAGAAGAGGTCTCCTAAGAAACCTTTACTCTCCCTTAACTCATTGACTGCCAATGACGTCTATAGAAGTCAATTGTGTTTTTTTCGGCTGGGGTTGCTAGGAGACAGTGTGACGAAGCTATCCCGTGAATATCAGGCTTGTACCATGATGTAGTGACTGGTGACTGTAGCAACTGGTGACATGTAGGTGGCAGCAGAGCACCTTTGGATGAGAGACCACTCGTGATGGGCAGAAGTAGAGGGAGAGATAAAGTGTTAAATCTGCGCTACAAGAGTTGATGCTAAAGTTCACAACAACGCACACTGGACCACAGCGTGTGTAGAACTAAGTAGACTATTGAGAGTGTCGTGATGGTGAGAGAAAATGACCAAAAAAATGGGGCAAGTGGTGACACTCGGCATGTCCGGGAGGAGGAGGAAGTTGCGTGTGTGGAGAATGACGGGGGAAAGACTTGGAGGACAGCCAAAATATAATATATAATAATAACTCTGACCCAGATAGCAAAATAATATTTTGCCTGGGCTCAGTGTTGTTTTTGTAGTTTTATAGAAGGAAGCCAATGTGGAGGTGTCCCTAAAGCAAAAAAAATAAATTCTTCAAATTCACAAATTCAATGCTAAATATGTAACAGCTAACACATCAATGCTAACCATTTAGCAGCTAACACCTCAATGCTAAATATGTAGCAGCTAACACATCAATGCTAACCATTTAGCAGCTAGCACTTCAATGCTAAACATGTAGCAGCTAGGAGCTCAATGCTCACCATGTAGCAGTTAACATCTCAATGCTAACCATGTACCAGCTAACACCTCAATACAAAACATATAACAGCTAACACCTCAATGCTAAACATGTAGCAGCTAACATCTCAATGCTAAACATGTAGCAGCTAGCACGTTTTGGGGTCAGCATCTTGTTACAATATTGACCTGTTGTATGAATTTGAGTTTTATTATTTTTTTAATTACATTTAGGTTCTTGTTACATGTTGTTCCATGTTGTTCCATGTTGTTACATGTTGTTCCATGTTGTTCCATGTTGTTACATGTTGTTCCATGTTGTTACATGTTGTTACATGTTGTTCCATGTTGTTCCATGTTGTTACATGTTGTTCCATGTTGTTACATGTTGGGCTCTATCAGCTTTAAGCAGAGATGATAAGTTGTGATAACTTATGAAACCTTGTACAGTTACGTGTCACGCTGTCATAGATTTTTAAAACTCAAAACCGGGAACAAGAATTTGACCAAATATTACGACAGATTTTTGTTGAAGGAGAAAACATGAGGGGAAGTGAACGAGTAATATTGTCATTGCCATCGACCAATTAGCATCAAGTTGTAAACACGTAGAATAACTTTGAGCTTTTTAATTGGTTTATATTGGAATCGCAACCCCGTGAACTGCCACCTTAACGTGGTGGGGTTGTTTGAGTGCCCGAATGATCCAAGGAGCTATGTTGTCTGGGGCATTATGCCCCTGTTAGGGTCTCCCATGTCAAACAGGTCCTTCGTGACGGGTCAGACTAAGCGCAGTTCAGAAGACCCTCTATGGACATTATAAAAGCAAGGACCGTGATGTCGCCCGGTATGGCGCAGCCGTGGGCCCCACCCTTGAGCCAGGCCTGGGGCTGGGGCTCGAATGCGAGCGCCTGGTGGTCGGGCCTTTGCCCATGTGGCCCGGCCGGGCCTAGCCCGAAAGGACGACGTGGGCCCTCCCTCCTGTGGACCCACCACCCGCAGAGGGATCCGTAGGGGTCGAGTAGAGAGGGCTGGGTGGCGGTCGAGGGGGGTTGCCTCGGCGGACCGGTCCACGTCCACAGCTTCTGACTGTTGGGACATGGAACGTCACCTCACTGGGAGGGAAGGAGCCTAAGCTTGTGCGGGAGGTTGAGAGGTATCGGCTAGACACTCACAGCTTGGGCTCTGGGTCCCAACTCCTGGAGAGAAACTGGACACTCCACTTCTCTGGCGTTGCCCGCGGGAAGAGGTGGCGGGCTGGGGTGGGCTTGCTTATTGCCCCCCAGCTCAGCTGAAACGTGTTGGAGTTTACCCCAGTGAACGAGAGGGTCACGTCCCTACGCCTTCGGGTTGGGGACACGTCTCTCACCGTTGTTTCAGCCTACGGGCCCAACATCGGCGCAGAGTACCCAGCATTCTTGGAGTCCCAGGGAAGGGTACTAGACGGTGTCCCGACTGGGGACTCCATTGTTCTACTGGGGGACTTCAACGCCCACGTGGGCCGCGACAGTGAGACCTGGAAAGGCGTGATTGGGAAGAAGGGCCTCCTGGATCTGAACCCGAGTGGTGTTTTGTTATTGGACTTCTGTGCTAGTTACAGTTTGTCCATAACGAACACCATGTTCGAGCACAGGGGTGTCTATAAGTGCAGGTGGCACCAGGACACTCTAGGCCGGAGGTCGATGATCGACTTTGTAGTTGTATCACCTGATCTCCGGCCGCGTGTCTCGGACACTCGGGTGAAGAGAGGGGCTGAGCTGTCAACTGATCACCACCTGGCGGTGAGCTGGATTCGCTGGCAGGGGAGGAAGCCAGTCAGACCTGGCAGGCCCAAACGTGTGGTGAGGGTCTGTTGGGAACGTCTGGTGGTGGTCTTGGTTGACACGTCTCTGCAACATCGCGTGGCAGTTGGGGACAGTGCCTCTGGATTGGCAGACCGGGGGGTGGTCCCTCTCTTTAAGAAGGGGGATCGGAGGGTGTGCTCCAATTACAGAGGGATCATACTCCTCAGCCTCCCCGGCAAGGTCTACTCCAGGGTGCTGGAGAGGAGGATCCGGCCGATAGTCGAACCTCAGATTCAGGAGGAACAATGCGGTTTTCGTCCCGGTCGCGGCACACTGGATCAGCTCTATACCCTTCATCGGGTGCTCGAGGGTTCGTGGGAGTTCGCCCAACCAGTCCAAATGTGCTTTGTGGATCTGGAGAAGGCGTTCGACCGTGTCCCTCGTGGTGCCCTGTGGGGGGTGCTGCGGGAGTATGGGGTCCGGGGCCCTTTGCTAAGGGCTGTCTGTTCCCTGTATGACCGCAGCAGGAGCCTGGTTCACATTGCCGGCAGTAAGTCAGACCTGTTCCCAGTGCATGTTGGTCTCCACCAGGGCTGCCCTTTGTCACCGGTTCTGTTCATTACTTTTATGAACAGAATTTCTAGGTGCAGCCAGGGACCAGAGGGGGTCCGATTTGGGAACCTCAGGATTTCATCTCTGCTGTTTGCAGATGATGTTGTTCTGTTGGCTTCCTCAAATCAGGACCTTCAGCGTGCACTGGGGCGGTTTGCAGCCGAGTGTGAAGCGGCCGGGATGAGGATCAGCACCTCCAAATCTGAGGCCATGGTTCTCCACCGGAAAAAGGTGGTTTACCCTCTCTGGGTCGGTGGAGAGTCCTTGCCTCAAGTGGAGGAGTTCAAGTATCTCGGGGTCTTGTTCACTAGTGAGGGTAGGATGGAGCGTGAGATCGATAGACGGATCGGTGCGGCGTCAGCAGTGATGCGGTCGCTGTATTGGACTGTTGTGGTGAAGAGGGAGCTGAGTCGGGGGGCAAAGCTTTCAATTTATCGATCTGTCTACGTTCCTACCCTCATCTTTGGTCATGAGATTTGGTTAATGACCGAAAGGACAAGATTGCGGATACAGACGGCCGAAATGAGTTTCCTTCGCAGGGTGGCTGGGCGCACCCTTCGAGATAGGGTGAGAAGCTCAGTCACTCGGGAGGAGCTCGGCATAGAGTCGCTGCTCCTTCACGTCGAAAGGAGCCAGCTGAGGTGGCTCGGGCATCTGTTTCGGATGCCTCCTGGTCGCCTCCCTCGGGAGGTGTTTCAGGCATGTCCTATTGGGAAGAGGCCTCGTGGGAGGACCAGGACAGGCTGGAGGGACTATGTCTCTGAGCTGGCCTGGTGTCACCTCGGGGTCCCACCAGAACGGCTGGAGGAGGTGTGCGTAGATCGGGAGGTCTGGGCATCTCTGCTGCCTCCACGACCCAGCCCCGGATAAAAGCGGAAGAAGATGGATGGATGGATGGATGGATATATTGGAAGCGTTACTATGGCAGCTGTTGTGATTGACAGCTGACAGTCCACAGAGATCATGTTTTTAAAGGAAATGAGCTCCTGCTTTCAGACCAGATGTCCATTTAAACGGGACAAATGGGACAAATCAATGTTTTGGTGAAAATCGACCGGGAAATGGGACGTAACTCTGAAAACTGGGACAGTCTCAGGTAAATCAAGACGTGTGGTCACATGCACTAAAAAGCAGAAGCAGAACTCACAGAATGTTCTCATATAAATGAACAGCTGTTTACTCTGCAGGAAATAAACTGAATTTGGAGGTGAAATAAAATGAATATGAAAAATGCCTCTCACAGATCACACAGAGGATTGTCCTGCTGCTGGAGACCAACAAACCCTGAGGCTGTTCCTGTTTCCAGGTCAACTGTTGTTGCAAACACTGAAATTGCTGAGCGTTGCTGTGGAGCTCTGAGGTTGGGAGTGATCTGATCATGTGTTGGTAAGTGAAATCACTGAAACATGGTGTGTTTATTACCGGTGGTAGTTCCTGCTTCCCCTCAGACCTCTGTGTGCACAGAGACATCTCACAGTGCAGGAAGAGAAGGGAAATGTTGAACTTTGAGTTAAAGACGAAGCTGAAGCTCTTCTTCTCCACTGTAGGGTGAGATGTGGGCGAGTCCTTCTGAGGATAGAACATTACGGAGTCGTCTGTGGGACAAATGGTCTCTATGAGGTTGTAGTCTGAGGGCACGCTGGGCTCAGAGTTTGGAGAGATGAAACAGGACACGATGGTGAACCCTAGCCATGGATCTGATGCTGTCGATGTCACCTGAAGGAAAACAAATGAGGGAAAAGTTGAATTTCAAGTGTATAGAACTATCATTTGTAACCAGAATCCACATTGTTGCTTTTTGGACCATGATATCAACTGCTCCACCTAATCCTGTCCATCATCGTCATGGTTACGCCCAAAGAAAACCTCAGCATCTTCATCTCTGCCAACACTTGACATTTACAGAGAGATACTCACACTAGCCCAGAGCTTTTAACACAGAGTTTATGCCAGAAAACCAGTACAGTTATAACATTATTGTGCTCTAGTTTACACTTCTATGTATACATAAATTATAAAATATGTAAGAAACCAACACATCCAAGCAATAAGTGATAAATATCAGTCCCAACAGGATCTACACTTTAAATTTCCTGGGTTTTGTAGGAAATATTATGTAATAATTTGAGGAAAATTGACAGTTTAACATTAAAAATGACTGCAGTCATGTGATATAAGCATCAGGTATGTTGAGTTTCATTTACATAATCATTCATGTTTTCTCTGTATTTTTTTACTTTCTCCTGCGGGCCGTAGTGGGTGCTCCAAAGGGCCAGATTTGGCCCCTGGGCCATGAGTTTGACAGGTGCACTAAAGTATGGTGTGATTGCTTTAGGTAAACACTTTTAAACTGTGTGAGGCACATTTCATAGTCTTTGGAAATTATGAAAAGCCGTTTTAACATTTAACAAGTAGCAATACTTGTAATTATATATATATATAAAATTCAATTTTGATATGTTGTAATTCTAAATCAACATATTCAAAATGTAATTTTCACTAGTTGCATTTTGAATTATTGATATGTACGGTTCTATTCTGACTAGTGTAAATATCTGAAACGTTATGATTACAACATGTCATTATGTCCCATTGACTTCTACTCAAATTTAATCACAGATATCTATAATCACATTTTGACTTAATCCATAGTGTAATTACGACTAGTTGCAAATGTAGTTTTTGATATCAACATTCCCACTAGTCATAATGTTAATTGTCGTTACATATCAGATTGTAGATATCTGAAATTCTATTCTGACTAGTTAGAATTATATGATATATGATATGTCAGCTCATATTTTAACTAGTTAGAAAGTCTTTTCAGATATCAACAATTGCATTTTAGATATCTACAATATAATTACAGGTGAAAATGTATTTCTTCTATTATCAGTATTATTATTATTATTATTATCATCGTTAATATAATAAAAAATCATATATTGTGTTTATCCAACATTTTCCTCATTTGGATTATATGTAAATGTACAACAGAGGGAGACGACTTTTAACAGCACTTTGATCAGAGGGTCACATGATTAACATTCATGACTCAGCATTTAGATTAATGAGTGATCTGAGCATTAATACAGGAAAAAGTCATTTTGTGTGTTTTTCTCTCATTCTGTGTATGTTTGTTGTTGTCTTGTTCATTGTGAAGCATATTGTACATTTCTGTAGTCCTTCTGTGTATTTTTCCTGTTTTTTGGAGTCATATTGTGTATTTGTGCTGCCATTTTGCCTTTTTTTATAGTAATTTTTATGTATTGTTTTCCTTGTTTGTTAGCACTATGGGTTTGCTGAGTCATTTTTTGTGTTTTTCTTATAATTTTGTGGACTTTTGTTGTCATTTTCTGTAATTTTTTATATTTTCTGAGTAATTTTGTGTATTTCTGTTACTGTTTTGTTGCAGTTCAGCTTGTTTTTGGAGTATTTTCTGTGTTTTTATCTTGTCTTTTACTGTATTTTCCTGTAATGTTGTAATTCTGTGTATTTTTAAATGTATTCTTGCTCTGGTTTTGTACATTTCCTTTGGGGCCGCACAAAATTAGACAGCGGGCCACATGTGGCCCCTGGGCCGCCAGTTGCCTGTGTCTGTTGTTTTTAAATGTAATAGCACCGTAGATACAGTCTATTTCCACCGATATGTGAGATGTCACTAACATAAAGCTTGTGCTATGATGACGGTGGACTGAGGTCAGGTGACGTCTCAGTGGGAGTCGTGGAGGGAAAAGCAGCTCTTTGTGTCCACACTGTCAGACAAACATCATAAATCACGTCTTCAAAGATCAAAGCGCTCCCACAGCTGCTGTGAAACTAATATTTAACATGAAAGAAGAACCTGTGGTGAGAATATTAAATCTGATTTTAAAAGCTGAAATAGACACTACGTATCCTGGTCAAAGTTTTATTATAAAAATTCAAGAAACAAAACAATTCTGGGCTTTTCTTTGATTTCCATGTAGCCCCGGGGTTCTCAACCTTGGGGTCGCGAGACACTGAGGGGGTCGCCAGATGCCTTGAGGAAACTAAGAATATTTTTTGAACAATTTGAGCCCATTTTTACCTTTTTTCTGCAACTCCACCAAACTCACCATATTTAAACCTATTTTCATCACTTTTTCTTTCCATATTTTTGCTTCTTTTAATGTATTTTTGCTACATTTCTCACATTTCTGACACTTCTACATCACATTTTAATGACTTTTCTCCACATTTTTTCCACTTTCAGACATGTTCAGCACTTATAAACACTTTCTACCACTTTTACACCTAATGTCACATATGTTGACTTATTATTGTCACTTTTAACCTCTTTTCACCAGATTTCATGATTATTTTTGCAACTTTTAACCAATTTCTGTGGTTTTTAAAATCCCATTTCACCACCTTTTCCACCATTTTATTAGTGATTAAAACCATGATTTCCATCTTTAAGATGACTATAATAATAATAATAATAATAAATGTTCCTGGATAACAGTGGATATTATTCAGATGAATAAATAAATGTGGTTATCACAGATTCATAGAACAATAAACCATCATTTTACTAACTTTATGGATGGACCCCAAAAATCTCCCCTTTATTCCCCCTTATAGATGGTCCTGTCTCCACATGACTGTTCTTCAATGTTCATGTCTGTGTTCAACCACCTTCAGCTACAGTGGGGGTCCCTGCTCTATGGAACCTTTATTTTGGGGCGTGGCTTGTCACTTAGATGACCACTGGTTTGAACAGAAGGTAAAGAAGCTTCTCGACCCTGAAGGACGTCTTTGTTCTTCATTACTATGATATCAAAGTCATGTAGTTACATTTAGTGAATTATTCTGTGTTTCGTTGTTGTATTTATGAGAAGAAACCACAGAACCAGAGAGTGGAAACCAACTCTGGGCCTACCTCCACAAACAGCTGCTGCTGGTGAGTGACGGTGTAGAAGGCCTGGTGTGAAGGGTTGCTGAACACGGGGCTGTTGTACAGCTCCATGCTGAACGTCATGTCGCTGACCGCTGGCTTGGCCGGCCCCGGGACGATCCTTGGAACCACGTCAGACTTCTGCTGCTTCTTTCTGTACGTACAGTTGAACTGGAGGAGAACAAACACCAGGCACATCAAGAAGGAACAGTTCTATGTACAGTTCTACACACGGACGTAACAATCATTAAAATGTGTTTATATCAAGCTTTCACACATTATATAAAAGCCTATATTTTCATTGATTAGGAAGCCTAACAAGGTAATCAATAAATAGGAAATAAATTAGATGATAGATAATAGTTTTTACTGTATTTTACAGCTGATTTAGGACCCGTTAGCATTAGAGATGCTAACAGAAAGCTAACACAAGAGGAAGGGTACCTTTTATTAGGTTATTCATTTCAGGCTCAGTAATTGTAATTGAACTTTAGTAATTGAGAACGTAATTATAATTGACTTTGAGGATAAAACAATGATTGTAGTTTAATTGTAAATAGAAAAATGCTGGTAACTGTAATCATAACTGAATTGTAATTGAACATGGATAATTTTAAACGTAATTGTAACTGAAAAATGTAATTGACCCCTACCCTGGTAGCAATAGTAGTTTTAATACATACAGTAGGAGTTTATTTATTCAATTACAAATGTATTTATAAGAAACTAAAACTAAAGAGAGAATGTTATTTAACTGTCAAACCTTGTCATGGTTTAAAAACAATAACAAATATCTATATAAGTGTGCTAATACAGTATACTTAATTTAAAATAAAAATGAAGTTTACATTTTATGAACTTATCAGAGATACATACTTACAGTACACTGAAATATATACAATATAGTATATTTAGTATATTTACTTCATACTTGTATTCAAAACTTTTTCAAATATTTAAATGACCATTGAGTATATTCAGATTGTGAATGTGCAGATTTTGGTGATTACAGCCTAATAAATAATAATAATAATAACAATAATAATAATAATAATAATAATAATAATAATAATAATAATAATAAATACCTTTATCTCCACTTCCACAATAGCTTCATAGACATAAAATACAACACTTTATTTTTGTGAATTCTTACCTTTTCATTAAAAAACTAAACACAGGTCTATTGGTGGGATAGTTAAGTTAACAAGTCTATGTGAAATAAAGTGAAAAGTATATTATAATAAAAAAGTGCACATTTAAATGAAAGTGGGTTAGATTCTAGTATAATAATTCTAGTATAGTATTAATATACATATACGTTTACTTGCCGTATGAAATAAAGCTTTTGTTAAACTAAAATTGGGCCAATTTAGTCCCAAGAAGTATTGAAATAGTACATTTTGAAGTATACTGCTAGTGTATTGGGCAAGTGTACAAAATATACTTAAACTATACTTAAGTATACTTAGTATAATACAGTCCAGGTATACTTGTTTTTGCTAAGGGAAGCTCTAAAGCACCAAAGGGTCTGAGAAATGTCATCCAGTAATATGTACGGCAGAACCCAAAAGTAAATGCACTAAATGACCAATATTTACAGCAAAAACTCAAAAAATGACTGAACTGAAAAAGTACAGAAAAAATGAAAAAATGACTCCTAAAACACAAATGGGTTCCAAAACCACATAAAATGAGAAAAAACAGACAAAACCACAACAAAAATACACAAATTAACTCCCAAAACGACAACAAAATGACTCCAAGGATCTATGTTATGAATCTAGATCATTCTATTCTGGATTTATCTCCGTTAGCTTCATCTAACCAAACATTGTCTGTCAGACAGAAGCTGTCCTATGAATCTAGATTACAACAAGCGTGTTGATTCCAGCCTGACTACGTGCGCACTCTAGTGACGGAGGAGGACATTACAATGTCAGACCAATCACAATCACAGAAAAACTGTAGAGAAATAATTCCTTAAAAATATGAAGAATTAAAATCTATGATTCAGACCAAAAACAACACTGTTGCTGCAGTAAAAGCAGGAAGTAATTCATGTAGGAAATGATGAGTGTTAATGATTAAATGATTGAGATTATAAACAGACACTCTGATCACTTGGGGTTCTTTCCAGCCCTGTTGAGCGTAGGGGCCCCCGACGTTGTAATGTTACTCCCCTACGGAGCAATGGCGCCCCCTACACTCTGTTTACAGCAACGTAGGGGGATTTTTGTTGTTTTTTCCTTTTTAATCGGTACCGCAGTAATAGACGGTTTTAATAACTGGGATTTTAACTGGTTATTTGAAATGTAGTGTGTCGCTGCAGTGCCCCCCCTAACCAAGACTTCTTAGCCCCGCCCCTGAGGCGTTTCTATAACCAGTTTTTATTGAGATATGTAGATTTTTTACATTTCCATGGGTAATGGAAACGCAGCGTAAAACGCCTCTTTGGGTTTGGTTTGGTCAACAGGTCATTCTTCTTCTGGTACTTATAAGTGGTGGGCGGTGCTCTTTTATTGATACAAGTGGAGAAGCTGGTATATTTCTATTATAGAATAAATACCAACTTTGTGGAAATCTACAAGTCTTGATTGCACATGTCTATGACCAGATACCACCACACGTTACAATATCATACACAAAGAGTAGCACAAAGTGTAAAATGTCTTACCGCTACGATGGACGCCTGCTGTGGTCCTCTAAATATATCGTCTGGACTCCTGGAGTTTAACACGTCTTCAGATTCTAGATCTTCATCATCGTCTGGACCCCCGCTCCCATCTTTGGTTTCAACAGGACTTATTATCACCTGTGAGTCAGCAGAGAACATGTTATTATAACAACAAATATTTACAATATTTACAGTGAGAGTGCAGATATGAATATGAAAATAAATATATATAAATATAACTATGATATATTACAGTAGTGCAGAGCAGTCTGATGTTCAATTTAATTTAATTTATTTAACTCGATTTTTAATTTAGTTTAGCTTAATTTAATTTAGCTAAGTTTGGTAAATTTGATTTAATTTAATCTACTGTAGTTTAATTAAATTCATTAAATGCATTTAATTTATTTTAGTTTAATTTAATTTAATTGATTTAATTTATTTTAGTTTATTTAAATTGAATTGAATTGAATTTTGTTTAATTTAATTAAAACAGCAACAGAATTTTAAAATGACAAATAAGCCATAATTGTAATTAACTATCAACTACGCGATTACAATTATAATTGGCCCCAACCCTGAGTTAATAAGTTGTTTCTCTGTAGCGTAGACATTAATGAGTAGATGTGCTGAAGGCTGATTGAACTGTAAATATTAACACAACAGATCATTTCTAAAGTGGAACCAGACAATGAGAACCCATCTATTTAGAACCAAGGTCAGGTCATGTGACTCATCCACGGCTGTAAAAACACAAAAGATGACCTCGACCGAGCGTCCAATCAGCATCCAGTAGAAAATGTGCAGGTCAGGAGGAAGTGATCCATCTCTACGGGTCATGAACACATTTCCTGGTCATAGACGTTTAAAGGTTCTTCGTCCATAAAGTGAAATGTGCTGATAATAAATCAATAATCTGTCAATGTTTCCTTCTGAACATAACTCATAAATATTGTGTAGGTTTGTGGAGAACAATGAAGACTTTAATAATATAATAATACATCCGTCTGATGTCTGAGTGACCGTCACAGCTCATGTTCTAGATCAGTGGTTCTCTATTTAGGTTCTAGTCCCCCTAATGTACGACTACTACATTTTAATCAGAATTCTATGAAAATACATCTATAGATCATAATGATGGAATGAATAAGTGATAACAGACATTTTAAAGAATCTCATGCTGTACATTGTTATGTATTTTGTTGTTGTTTGTTCTTTTTATTATTCAGTATGTTTTTCTCTTAATTTGTGTGTTTTTGTTGTTGGTGGTATTATTTAAATCATCTGGTCTCATCCTGGGACCCACATTTTGCCACAGTCATTAAATCACGACCCACTTTTCTTTTATTTAAGAATTCAACCAACATAATTTAGTTTTTCAAAAATAACTGTTGAAAACACACGTGTTCCTGTGGATCCTTAAAAAGTCTTAAAAAACATTAAATTAATGAATCTAAAAATAAGGCCTTAATTGTCATTAAAATGTCTTAAATCAATGATTCAAAAGTCTTAAATTTACATAAAAGTATAAATTTATGATTTAATAAGTCTCTCATTTCAAAATAAATGGTAACTTTTGTTTTGTTCTTTTTAAATTAAGATTTTTCTTAATGGCTTTTCTTGATGGTTTTTTTTGTTGTTTTAAAGTTTTCTGGCTATTTTTGTTGTTGTGTTTTTGGAGCGATTTTAATTATTTTAATGTGTTTTTTTGTGTGTTTACTTTTGGGGGGGGGGGGGGGGGGATACTGGAAAAAAGTGACTCTAACTTTATGGAATTGATATGGCTTCTTTTTTTTTTTTTTTTACCCCTAATTGTGTTTACTGTGAAGTTGGTCTTAAATTTAAATTCAAATGGCAACAAAAAGTCTTAAAAAGTGTTGAATTTTATTTGACTGAAACTGTAGGAACTCAAAAATAAATCTATATAAATAACTGTGCAACATGCTTTTCACAGCATGCCTGTGGATAGAAAAGTTTCTTTCAAAATAAAAGACAAGTCCAATATGAAACATATATTTTTGGGTCCGTGACCCACCTAGTACAGGTCCCGACCCACCAGTTGAGAATCGCTGATTTAAATGATTCTATCTATGTGTGTTTTTGGTCATTTCTGTTATTTTTGTGTATTTTGTAGTGATATTGTGTATTTTTTCTGTCATTTAATGTGTCTTTGTTGTTGTTTTGCGAGTTGCTGGTTATCGTAAGTATTTTTCTCTCTCAGTGTGTGTGTTTGTGGTGTCATTTTGTGTATTTTGTTGCCTGTTCTTTTTATTATTCAGTATATTTTTCTCTTATTTTGTGAGATTTTGTTGTCGTTTTGTGAGTTGCTGGTAATATTTAGTATGATTATCATTTTTAACTAAAAATAAACATAAACCCCCATATTTCATTTATTAATTTTCCTCTATTTGGTATTTGGCCCTGAACTAAACAGCGCTGTATTACGCACACACAAATAGTTTTGTTACAATAATGGCCAATAATGACTAATATTACAATGAATCTCTCAGAGTGGAGGTTGAATAAGCACTTTGCATATTTTACTTTATCAAACAGTCATAATGTATTTAAATGTTTCCCAGTCCTAAAAAGCGTGAAGTCTGACCAATAATTTTTGATTTATTGTTCCACAGAGCATTTGTATTAATTAAACGTGAAAAGAACCTATTGCTACTCACAGAGTTGATGTAGAGAACCATAGGGCTGTCCTGCATGGGATATATGGAGGTCTGACAGCCAGTCAGAGGCGTCTCCAGTGTATAGTGGGTAGCATTCACCAACGCTTTGCATTCTGGGTCCTGGAGAGTGAGGTTAGCGTGAGTAATCCCGTTGGCCTAAAAAACAAACATCAAAAATCAAAGTTTGGATGATTTACAAACATTTCCTCAGCTTTTATTTTGAAACAGGGTTTGAATGCGAAGCAGGAATAAACAAAACTTTAGCTTCTAATTACAGTTTCCATTACATGATGTGGGAAAATAAACTTCTACTAGTTTATTAATGCAGCTAAAGCTCATTCACGTAACCACAGACTGGCTCCATAATTATCCAATCACTCCTTATTAACTCTTTAGACAAAGACGGCTTTTGTTCATCAAAATTAAAGCAGCATTTAGTTTTATGCTAGCTTTATCCAGCTCAACTGTGGACGAGACTTTTAAATTAGTTCTAATCTCTATGTCTGTTGTTTTTGGGCTTATTTTACATCAAGTCAGAAGAAAACAGAGACAAAACATCATAGTCAAAAAGACAGAATGGATCAGTAAAATTTTATTAAGTTAAAAGTGTTTTTCCTAAAGATTAGGCAACAATTTTAAGGCAAAAAAGGGAAAATAATGGTATGTGCAACTGTTTTTATTTATTTTTTAAGACTTGCACTTTAAAAAAACCCAAATGATATTATTGTTGATTTTTTTTAATGTTCCTTATTATACATTTAAAAATGTTTTCAAAAGTTGCAATTATTTAAAGCTAAATTATTAACTGTAGTTAGTACAATTAACATTAAAATGAAGTTTTTCCCCTGAAAGTCAATTGTTATTATGTTCTCAATGACCAAAGTTTAATTACAATTAATCACAATTACTGAGCCTGAAATAAATAATCCCCAAAAATGTAACCTAGCACGAACCTAGTATTAGCATTAACCTTGCATTAGCACTAACCAAGCATTAGCATAAACCTATCATTAGCACTAACCTAGAATTAGCTTAAACCAAGCATTAGCATTAACCTAGCATTAGCACTAACCTAGCATTAGCACTAACCAAGCTATAGCACTAACCAAACATTAGCATTAACCTAGCATTAGCACTAACATAGCATTAGCATTAACCTTGCATTAGCACTAACCAAGCATTAGCATAAACCTATCATTAGCACTAACCTAGAATTAGCTTAAACCAAGCATTAGCATTAACCTAGCATTAGCACTAACCTAGCATTAGCACTAACCAAGCTATAGCACTAACCAAGCATTAGCATTAACCTAGCATTAGCACTAACATAGCATTAGCATTAACCTTGCATTAGCACTAAGCTAGCATTAACACTAACCAAACATTAGCATTAACCTAGCATTAGCACTAACCAAGCATTAGCATTAACCTAGCATTAGCACTAACCTAGCATTAGCACTAACCAAGCATTAGCATTAACCTTGCATTAGCACTAACCTAGCATTAGCACTAACCTAGCATTCGCACTAACCTAGCATTCACACTAACCTAGCATTAACCTTGCATTAGTACTAACCTAGCATTGACACTAACCTAGCATTAGCACTAACCTAGCATTAGCATTAACATGGCATTAGCACCAACCAAGCATGAGCACTAACCTAGCATT
This sequence comes from Gouania willdenowi, assembly GCF_900634775.1. Classification (NCBI taxonomy): domain Eukaryota; kingdom Metazoa; phylum Chordata; class Actinopteri; order Blenniiformes; family Gobiesocidae; genus Gouania; species Gouania willdenowi. Next base: position 35,159,730 of record NC_041047.1, read on the forward strand.
AGCACTAACCAAGCATTAGCACTAAGCTAGCATTAGCACTAACCTAGCATTAACATTAACCTTACATTAGCACCAACCAAGCATTAGCACTAACCTAGCATTAGCACTAACCAAGCATTAGCACTAACCTAGCATTAGCACAAACCTAGCAGTAGCACTAACCTAGCATTGCCTCCTGCATCCTCACTAATTATCTGAACTCAATTACATTTGAATTATGATTACAATTATAATTACACTATAATTGTAATGAATTATCAATTACAGTTATAATTGACCAGGCTCTGTAATAAGGGGTCACCTGTAGACTCTCTCTCTCCAGGCTGACCACCATCCTCCTCTCCTCACAGCGTACACTAAGGCCCACACTGAGGGACCCCTGGACCTCCTCTGGTTCAGGGTCCCCCCAGGGCCGCTCCATAAAGTCAGGGAGCAGGCCGTCGGCCAGCAGAGGAGGAAAGGGAAGAGGCGGACCGGAGAACGGTGCGCTGGAATCACGGAGGATGGAGAGTTCTGGAAGCTCCACCACATCTGGAAGAGACAGAAACTCAGGATGGGAACAACTGCTTGAGTAGGGTTTTAAAACTGTGGTCCGCTAAACATATTATGGGCCGCTCCACGTCATTCAGGGCATCCCACGCAATACATTTATACTAATTAGTTATTCAATATTTATACTAATTAGTTATTCAATATTTATACTAATTAGTTATTCAATATTCACACTGTAAATATTTAGTTTGATCTGATCAATACTTCTTGAGATATGAACAATTTATGGAGGGTGTGTCCTTATTTATCTTCCATGTTCATCTTCCAATATATCAGTAACTCCATCACATAGAAAGGTAAATATAATATACGTAGTAATAAGCTCCACCCACTCTCTCAGAATATAGAAATAGATCTGCTATACATCCTATCTGGTGGACATGTCAGCTCCTCTAAATAGTCACTAAGTCAGTGTGTGTTTGGGTCTGGAACATGTTTGGGTCTTCAGTAAACTACTTAGCATATGTCTCAGCTCCCTGTAATGTCATCAGCATAGAGCTATGAACATAGACTGTTCACATCACTAATGATTAGTCACAGATATACATTGGTTCTAGACTCACACAATCTGGAAATATGAACATATGCTTTATACTTTTTTGTTGACAGCTCCTTTGTTGTTGTTGTTGTTGTTGTTCTTGTTGTTGTTGTTGTTGTTGTTGTTGTTGTTGTTGTTGTTCTTATTGTTGTTGTTGTTGTTATTGTTATTGTTGTTGTTGTTCTTATTGTTGTTATTGTTGTTGTTGTTGTTGTTGTTGTTGTTGTGTACACTAGTTAAAATCATGACTACTCTGTTATAAGTGAACGTATGGAGCTGAAATGTGATGCTATAATCTATGGATGTGAACACATCAATGCTCAGAGCTACATTTTTGGGCTTCTTAAGAAAAACAAAACGAAAGTCTATTTCTCATTTATATATACAGTATATATATATATATGTATATATATATATATATATATATATTAGTGTTGTGTTCAAGACCACACTATCCGAGACCAAGACTTGCCCGAGACCAGAATGCACCGAGACCAAGACAAGACCAAGACTTTCGGGAGCCGAGACCGAGTCAAGACCAAGACAGAGACAAACCGAGACCAAGACCAAGACCATAAACATTTTTTTTTCAATTTAAAAAAATATATAAATAAATAAAATTATGGCAAGGTTCAACAGTTAAATAACATTCTCTCTTTAATTTTAGTTTATTTTAAATACATTTGATGGACAAAAAAGGTGCCTGCAAAAAATTAACTAAAATATTAAAACTGCTACTGATAAATTCACAATTATTCTACATATTTGAAAACAAGATTTTTATGTCAGCTGAATGTACAGCAAGTGTTTAAAAGCATTTCTGCCAAGAAATAATGATTCTGATTCTGATTCTTTGAGTTGTTCAGGTTTAACAGGTCACAGATTTAATAAGATCATTTTTTAGTTTGAAAAAGCCTTTAAACAGGTTATTTTATTAATTCACTTAGTTGATATAGTTTAATTTGGTTGCTGTAATGTAACTAGGATATTCAATTAACTAAGGTTTCTAACTGTAACTGTAAAAGTGAAACTTTCTGAAATAAAACTACAAACAAGTTGTCATCAGTGTAAAAAACATAGATCTACAGGTAGATGTGAAACTAAATAAAACAAACAAACCCTGGAACAGTCATGTGACAAATTAATCAATTGTTCTTGTTGAGAATTATTATTATTATTCTGGAAACAGAAACTATAAAAATTAATTATATTGTGAACCTGTTTATATTGTGGGGAACATATTATATACATACATGTAATTGGAGTCTAAAGACACAAAAAAAAAACACCACTTTAAAAGATAATAGATTAATATAAGACCTCTTTACAGTTATTTGACTCATTCTGTGATGCGCGGCGATGACGCGCTGGTGACGACATAATCCAAGATGGCGGCAGCCCGGACTACAGCCGATATTATGTAATAAAGCCTTAAAAGACATGGATATAATGAAAAGAGTGGATGGACAGAGACATAAACATGCAGACTTTCACACGGACACACAAGGACTTATTAAACACACACGGACCTCAGTAAACACGGTAAAAGGAACAGGCTTTACCGCTCGGCTGGCACTAGGACCCAGAAGCAGAGTAAGTGCGTCACCTATCCATCCTTCACAGGCTGTAAAATCATCAGTTTATCATTTTACCAGTTATTAGAGCTACTGTCTTTACCAGGGAGAGAATATTTATTACTGGTGATTGTTTTCTGGAGTTTTACTGGGATTTTTACCGGTGATTAGTTCATATCTCCTTCTGCTCCGCGGTCCAAACTGACACCGCAGCCACACACACACACACACACACACACACACACACACACACAGTCACATTAAGGAAGGTTGTGGTCATTATACGGGGTGGATTAAATAATGAATAAAGGATTGTTTTATCCCGTTCTTCTCCGTGTTATTATCACATTATAAAAAAGGTTAAAAATAGCAGGAATTAGTGCTGGTCTCGAACGGTCTTGACGGAAAATCCCGAGTCCGAGACAAGACCGAGTCAAAATGCTTCAGAGACCGAGACAAGACCAAGACCTTTAAAATTTGGTCTCGAGACCAAGACCGGTCTTGACCACCCCAACACTAATATATATATATATATATATATATATATATATATATATATATATATACATATATATATACATATATATATTAGATTACGATTATGCCTCGCACAGTTCAGTTAGGGGCCGTTTTCATCAATGTCCATTAAAGTCTTTTCTCATTCATGTCAAATATTGCAACAGTTGGTGATACAGAATAACTGACACATATAATATATGAATGTGGCTCATTACTCTGTATGTGCCACGGGGGCGTTTTTCAATGACTCCTCCCTTAATGCTCGTTTAATCAGGCGTGACATGAATATTCTATGAGCGGATGTCTAGAGCCTCTAGGAAACCTTTTTTTAAACCGTGGAACCGAGTCACTGAATTCTCAGGAACGTGGAACGTGTTATTCAGCGTGGAGACGTTCTGCAGACCAGGGCGTAGTTCATCAGAACTTTTTGTTTATGTGACTTCTTCATTTTTAATTTGGACCCAAACTTTGTGTTATTTCACCACTGATGAATTGTATAATTACATAGATATATATCAATGAATTATGTGTATATATTAGAGCTGGGCAATATGGACCAAAATCCATATCTCAATAATTTTTCTCAAAATGACGATATACGATATAAATGTCGATACATTTTATTCAAATAAGTTTTAAAATAACAATACGCTGCTTTAAGATTTTAAAAAAAATGACTTGTGCGTGTATCACAAACATGGGAAACTAGCGCAGGTAAACGCACAAAATGACTACAAAATATACACAAAATAACAGCAAAATATACACAAAATGACTACAAAATATACAAAAAATAACAGCAAAATATACACAAAATAACAGCAAAATATACACAAAATGACTACAAAATATACACAAAATAACAGCAAAATATACACAAAATAACAGCAAAATATACACAAAATGACTACAAAATATACAAAAAATAACAGCAAAATACACACAAAATGACTACAAAATATACACAAAATAACAGCAAAATATACACAAAATAACAGCAAAATATACACAAAATGACTACAAAATATACAAAAAATAACAGCAAAATATACACAAAATGACTACAAAATATACAAAAAATAACAGCAAAATATACACAAAATAACAGCAAAATATACACAAAATGACTACAAAATATACACAAAATAACAGCAAAATATACACAAAATAACAGCAAAATATACACAAAATGACTACAAAATATACAAAAAATAACAGCAAAATACACACAAAATGACTACAAAATATACACAAAATAACAGCAAAATATACACAAAATAACAGCAAAATATACACAAAATGACTACAAAATATACACAAAATGACTACAAAATATACACAAAATAACAGCAAAATAGACACAAAATGACTACAAAATATACAAAAAATAACAGCAAAATATACACAAAATGACTACAAAATAAACACAAAATAACAGCAAATTAGACACAAAATAGACAAAAAATAACAGCAAAATATACACAAAATGACTACAAAATATACACAAAATAACAGCAAAATAGACACAAAATAACAGCAAAATATACACAAAATGACTACAAAATATACACAAAATAACAGCAAAATATACACAAAATGACTACAAAATATACACAAAATATACACAAAATAACAGCAAAATATACACAAAATAACAGCAAAATATACACAAAATAACAGCAAAATATACACAAAATGACTACAAAATATACACAAATTACCAGAGAAATACAAAAAAGATCAACACAAATACTTAATAGGACAACAACATAGACACAGGGAGAAAAAAATACACAAAAGAATTACAAAAATACATATGACAACAAAATACACAAAAGGACTAAAAAAAAAGCACAATGTGACATTTATTAACAAACAACTGCACAAAATCAGCCACTTTATTCTGTTTCTCCTCTAAGGGACAGCACGTGTGAGTGAGTTCTTTAATGTGGCTTGTTTAGAGAAAGCAGTGACTCCTAAAATATATATATATGCGATATTGTAATTTTCTATATCACCAAAATAGAAAAGTTGATATATCTTGAATCTCGATATATCGCTTAGCCCTGGTGTATGTGTGTATATATGTGTGTATATTTATAGTGTAAATAGGTGAGGTGTATATATAAGATTATATGTACTATATATCATTATGAGATACACTGCTGTTGTGTTCATGTTTGAAATAAAATAAAATCAATAAATCTGATCAAACTGAATATTTACAGCTAACATATTGAATAATGACGTAACAATTAATGAAATTAGACACGTGTGTGTTTTATATGAACAACTGTGTGTTTACAGTACCTGGTGGTCGGAGGCGGAGCTTAAAGTGGTTGGCCACAGCAGTGCTGGTGTAAGATGTGACTGGGCTGTAGTTGTGGTCTTCAGCCCACTTGATTAACGCCTGAGACCCCGACGGTAACGGTTGTTTGGGGGATTTATTCAGCATCATGGGTGAGCTAACACTCACTGTATCAGAGGCCTGTAGAGAGGAGACCATCATTCATAAACATTACAGTAACTTAGCTCTATAACAGTAAAACAACTCATTTCATTTTTCTTTCATTTGCGAGAACAAGTAAATGTTAACTACTAATAAAACAAGTGGAATGTTTATCAAACTGTCAAATTACATTTTTCATAAAAGTTGAACTTTTGTTTCTACAACAGATTCTGATTCTGTTAAGTTGTTAAATTCTTTAAAACAAGTAACCACATATATCAATAAAGTGTCCAGTAAGTTTTATGTAAATACATCTAATAAAGGAGTGAGGTAGTTTAACAAGGTCTGATGGTGCGTTCACTGACACCTAGTGACTGGGAGTGTTATGCATATCTTAGCGACAATGAAAAAACATTAATTAAGTGAGTTTTTTGGTTAAAAAACATGATTAACAAAAAATTGATTTGGATATATCGCGCTGTAAAATATTGCAATATATCGCTGAATCAAGATTTCTTCCACCGTTAGTAGGAGAACCAGGGGCTCTGAGCACTTTAAGGGTTTTAGTCATTGTTTACTTTGAGAAAAGATTCTGGAAAATTAAAAAAAGTCTCATTTTTAGAACAAATGAACTTTGCACACTAGAAGTGTGTTGTTGTGGTTGTTAAGCACATTGAGGGGAATGTCATTTGCTAAAGTCATTGACTCTGTTATCTCACCACTACCACCAGTTTGCCGACCACACTGTGAGTCTTGATGACCCAGTTCACAGACTTTGAACACTTGAGCAGTAAAACCACGTCACGGAGCAGCTGTTGATCGTCTCTCAGAGGCTGCAGATCTACCACCACGTCCACCTGCAACGCACTGGGATCCACAGGAAGTCACAGTCAAACACAGAAAAACTAGCTACTGGAGATAAGATTTAAATAAAGGGTTTTCATCATCAAACAGGAAGTGGCCATATTGGAGGTACTCAGCAGGGAAACACAGCAGATCCCAGACGTAAAACAAAAACAAATGGTGAATTGTTGCCGTGTTTTTGGCTGTAACAATCGGTCAGACTGTGTTTTATAGACTGACAAACGTTAGAACAGATCAGGGAGAACAATGTTAGTTATTAGAGGAAAGTTCCATTTTAAAACCAAATCAAAACGAGGCACGACCTGTATTTGTAACGCAAATACGTATTTGATGATTGAAAATTGAAAAATTTGGCAAAAATGACAACCTGTATCTGGATTTGTTAACAAGTTTGTTCTATTTACTAATTAAGTTTGAAGTAATAATGCAGGACAAGACTGATCTTGACCTTGAGTAAAGGTCACACATTGAAAGGAAATGTCGTTCAATGGTACCAGTCTGAGCACTGGATCTCAATTTGTGGCCAAGTTATAGGGAAAAAACTTTTTTTTGTGACATCATGAACTTTGACCCCTACCGATCTTTTTACTGGTAGGTCGTACAGCTTTGATTCAATTAAATAAAATACTCAACTTCAGATGAGTTTTTCATAAATTTTAGCATCAAACTTGTACAATAAATATTCGTAGAAATATGGCAAATGTCATTTTTTGACACTTGACGCAACCTTGACCTTGACCTTGACCTTGACGTTTTGGATCCAAAAAAAGGTCGACTAACCCCAACCCTGCAAAACCACTTTACATAGCCCAGCAGATATATGACAAAGATGTTCACTTCTAGAAGAAAGCATTATAATTTGTACGCTGGTAAACCAATGGTTCTCACTCAAGTTCAAGAAACCCAAGATGGCCACCATCAGTAATGTCAATTAGTCATAACTTTGGTTCTATTTGATATAGAATCATGATCTCAGTGGTGAATTATGGGTTTTCATTGTCTAGGAATTCAATAATATATATTAAAATACTTTTTGTCATAACTCAGATATCTGCATCAAAAGTTTGAGTTTAATTATTGTTCATGTTAGCAACACGTCAACAGGTTAATGCTTATGCACCAGGATCACAATGAATATAATCTTCCTGATAAATAAATGAAAATATGATTTATTAATTCATGTTTTGATGGGGATTTAAATGAAATTGTTCACCCTTTAAAAGACATCTTTGTCATACACGGTTGTGGCTGCAAAAAACTAACAATTTCACCTTTTTCATGTGTAAAGCATTGTGGTGGCCATCTTAAATCTTGCTCTGGATGCGGTTTTCAGTATTTTAAGCTATTTTATGACAATCCTTGTCCCCAAAAACCTACATTTTGCCACAAAGATCATGTTTCTACGTCTACGAGAACCAACGTTATGGTAAGATTGAAATTCGCAATACGGATGGCGGCCATCTTGGATCTTGCTCTGAGCACATTTTACAGTATTTTAAAATATAATATTGAATTCCTTGACCCTGAAAACCTATAATTCACCACTAAGAACATGATTCTATGCCAAATAGAACCAAAAGTTATGACAAAATATCCAAATTGACAATAGGGATAGCGGCCATCTCCAATTTCTTGATTTTGAGTGAGAACTATTAGTTTTCCAGCGTGGATCCCATTAAAAATGCATTGAGAATAGTTAAAAAACCCAAGGTACAAATGTTCATGCTTTCTTCCAGAAGTGAACATGTTAGCCTAATGTTGCTACATATGTGCTAGGCTAACAGAGAACGCCACACAGATTAGTGAGAGGTGGTGTTCTTCTTGTTCTTCCACTGCTCACCTGCTGGAGTTGGGAGCCTGGAGCTCAATGATGTGGACTTCCTGGTCTTTGGTGGGCACTGATAGGACACACCCCTTTGATGGCTGAGGCTCCTCGTAGCTGCCCAGGTAGTTCAACGACAGGAACTTGGTATCAATACTGCAGCTGTCGGACGATTCTGGGTCTGAAGACAAAGAAAAGTAAGTTCATTTTTTATATTATTAAATGACAATGAAATCTTCAGCTTTCCAAGTTCAGTTACACCTCAATTACAATTACTTTGACCAGCATTTTTCCCCAATTACAATTAAAATAAGGGGCATTTCCGATAAGGAATAATAATAATAATAATAATAATAATAATAATAATAATAATAATAATAATAATACCCAAGAAGAGGGAAAAACAATAGGTTCCTATGGCCAGTATGTTGTGCCAAATTTGTGGAAGCAAAATAAGGAATAAATGCTCAGCATTTCCCACTAAAAGTATAATTATAAGAAAGAAGAAGATTGTAGTAACATTTTAAGATCTAAATTGTGGCTGTAGCTGCAAGATTAAAGCTTTAACAGCAGGTTTTCTCAAAGTTCATGAGCAGCAGCTGTCACACTCTAGCAGGCCTAATAAAGCACTCTCAGGATTGCAAAAGCAGCCTAAGTTGCATGAAACCTTAAATTAAATTAAAAGTAAGATAGTTTGAAAATGAGATATAATTATTGTCACTAAGGAGCAGAACATGTTACTATGGTATAAATCGGTTTGATTCAGATGTAAAACTGTCTTCATTGTGATTCCTGACTAATCAGTCTGTTTACTGTTAAAAAGTTCAATAAAGAAAGAAACGTACATACTACAACTTTCATTAAAAGCAAAATAAAACTAAGCTGAACCTTTGACGAGTTCTCATGACTGAATTAGGACGACCATAAAGTGAGAGGATGAAAACCACGACCTGTTCTACACAGTCTGCTCCTCTACGCCTGGATGTGAGAGAGTGGAAATGTGTAGCTACGCTCCAACCAACCAGCACGGCGGTCTGAGCTTCTGCCAGATCTCAACCTCCTAATGACACCATCCCAGCAGTAACAAGCTCTGCTCTTTACACAAAACACAGGCCCACACAGACAGGAAGTGGCTCACAGCCTCAGATTACTTCTCTTTAACATCTCTGTTTCTACTTCAGGAAGATAAATTAGGAATGGATGTTTTAGTCAAAAATAATAAAGTTAGGATTTATATATTGGCAGAGATCAATGAAAAGCTCTTCCAAGAAAGAACCATGTGTGTTTCTTCTTCAGTGATTCTAGCCTGGACTTAAGACTTTAACAGGTGGTGCCAGCTTGGTCCCTGTGCCTCATGTTTCACCTCAGACATTACACTGGACGGCTGATTATAACTGTACAAACGCACATTGATTAGGAATGCTTCAGGAGATCACAGGCTGTTGAAAGACTTCCACCAAAAAGTCCTTCTATCCTCAGGGTTTGTGCGTCTTCAACAGTCTGTGATTTACTCTCTAACTTCAGCCACCAGAGCGTGTCAGCGTACTGTTTAAGGGAGGGTAAAGGTCCCTTAGGACAGTGGTCCTCAACCTGTTCAGCCCGCAACCCTCCAAAATAAAGGTCCCAGAGAGCGGGGACCCTCCAAAATAAAGGTTCCATAGAGCAGGGACCCTCCAAAATAAAGGTCCCATAGAGCAGGGACCTCCACTGTAGCTGAAGGTGGTTGAACACAGACATGAACATTGAAGAACAGTCATGTGGAGACAGGACCATCTATAAGGGGGAATAAAGGGGAGAGATTTTTGGGGTCCATCCATAAAGTCAGTAAAATGATGGTCCATTGTTCTATGAATCTGTGATAACCACATTTATTTATTCATCTGATTAATATCCACTGTTATCCAGGAACGTTTATTATTATTATTATAGTCATCTTAAAGATGGAAATCATGGTTTTAATGACTAATAAAATGGTTCAACGTGACCAAAAAAGGAGGTGAAATGGGATTTTAAAAACCACTGAAATTGGTTAAAAGTTGTAAATTATAGTGGATAAAAACAGACATAAAAAGTGGTAAAATGGTTCAAAGTATTAATATTAGAACTAGTTTAAACTGGCAAATAATGTAAATGACAAGTTGTGAATGTGGTTAAATTGGCAAAATAATCATGAAATATGATGAAAAGAGGTTAAATTGACAATAATGGGTCAACATATGTGACATTAGGTGTAAAAGTGGTAAAAAGGGTTTATAAGTGATGAACATGTCTGGAAAGTGGAAAAAATGTGTAGAAAAGCCAATAAAATGTGATGTAGAAGTGTCAGAAATGGGAGAAATGTAGCAAAAATACATTAAAAGGAGGAAAAATATGGCAAGAAAATGTGATGAAAACAGGTTAAAATATGGTGAGTTTGGTGGAGTTGTAAAAAAAGATAAAAATAAGCAAAAAAGGGTGAAAATTGTTCAAAAAATATTCTTAGTTTCTCAAAGGCCTCTGGTGACCAGATGCCTCTTGTGACCCCAAATGGTGTCCTGACCCTACGGTTGAGAACTCCTGCCTCAGGAGAGCTCTTCTTCTCTGCTTCATTGTCTACTACCAAACCTCAGAGTTGGAACTGTTGCACCCTGCGCTCACAGATTTTTTTATCCTCTTTCTGTAAACAAAAGAGGTTTATATCAACATTTTTAATTTTTCCTGTTTTCTCAGAGCAACCAAAAGCAGCACAAGTTGTTATTGTTACTGAAAAAGCTGCTAAATGATGTAAAAAGTTACTAAATGATGTAAAAAGTTACTAAATGATCTAAAAATCAGGCTGAATGTTTCACTCCAATAGAAAACAATGGGATGTTTACAGGCAGTGGGGCCGTGTGACATCATCAATCACATGATTTCAAGATGGAGGAACACAGACTCTAAAACTGTAAAGTAGTCCTATTTTTAAAAATAAATGAAATGAATATTTTGCATAATAATGTGTTTTGTTAGACATAGATCTACTAATAAAGACATTTAGAAAGTTTTAGAACAAACTTGTAAAAACAATGGACGATCCTTTAAAGTCAAAAAGGAGTGTCTACAAAGAGAAGGAAATGCTTAAATGCGTTTGTTCATGTAAGCTAGGCTAAATCCTTCAGTAGAGAACCCAAAGCTAAAGCTAAGTGTAATTAAATCTGCTTCATACCTTCTCCTACTTTGATGTAGATGGCGTGGGTCGTCCTGAGCTCAGAGAATGAGGTAACGCCACGGTACTTCCTCTGGGCCCAGTTGATGAGGTGCTCGTTCCCATGAGGAAGACTTTCCTTCTGGATCAGAGAGGATTGGGAGAAGTTTCCTGGGATGAAGTAGACCTCAGAACCTTCTGATACCTAGAGGAGGAGAAAAGTCCAACGTGTTATAGAAAAAAACACCAAAAACTAGAGTGACTAAACTGTAACGGATAAAACATTCTGAAATACACAACTTTTAAACACTTTGACCAATGGCATCAGAGCCCAGTGTCATGATAAGGTCTGTGGGTGTGTTTAAAATGTTTTAATAGTATTGATTCAGTTCTTGTTTTTTTTTATTATTTCATCCAGTTTATCAGCCGTCAATAAGTCACAGATTATTGTTTATTTACAACACTAACATACTATACACCAGGGGTTCTCAACCTTGGGGTCACGGGACACTGGGAGGGGCTCACCAGATGCCTTCAAGAGACTAAGAATATTTTCTGAACAATTTGAGCCCATTTTTCTTTATTTTTACCCTTTTTCTGCAACTACACTTTTTATTGCCATATTCTTGTATTTTTGCTACATTATTCCCATTTCTGTACATTTTTTCCACTTTCAACACATGTTCAGCACTTATCAACTCTTTCCACCTAATGTCACATATATTGACCCATTATTGTCACTTTTAACCTCTTTTCACCATATTTCATTTTCCCTACATTTTTTACTTCTATAACTTACAATTTGCTACTTTTAACCAATTTCTGTGATTTTTAAAATTCAATTTCACCACATTTTCCACCATTTTATGAGTGATTAAAACCAGGATTTCCATCTTTAAGATGACTATAATAATAATAATAAACGTTCCTGGATAACAGTGGATATTATTCAGATGAATAAATAAATGTGGTTATCACAGATTCATAGAACAATGGACCATCATTTTACTGACTTTATGGATGGACCCCAAAATACTCTCCTTTATTCCCCTTATAGATGGTCCTGTTGATATTTGACTGTTTTTTGTAATCACAGACACTAGTGGTGACTGACTCATTGAATAAACTCAACTTTTCCTAAATCAAATCTTCTCTCCATTCTTGATCTTGTTGTTGTTGCAACATTTCCAAAATATTCCCCACTTATTGTTTCACATGTTCCTCCTCACAATAAGGTGTGATGTTTCCTGTTTACATGGCAATGCGTCATTAGCTGGCAAGGCTAGGTTCAGAAAGCCCAAATGAGATAATGAACAGGACATAAAATACATAATAAGACTTTTCTTTGTACTAAGAGCTGCATGAAAAGCTGCACAGAACATACAGGCAGAAACAGTAGAACCGTATCTATTCATTCAGACAGATTTACATTCCTTTGACATTTGTTAAACACCTTGTGAAACAAGCACCAAAAAAATGAAATGTTCCAAGCTTGTTATTGTTCATTTGAAGGAGAATCATGTGTAAGCCAAGACGTGCTGGCAGCACCGATTACACCATGACGTCGTCTTTGTTATGAAGTGATGAACACGTTAATTCCTAATCATCCAAAGGAGGTTTTTCCACACGCAGTGTCATGCTGAACGTCTGTCTGACCTGCACACGCCAAGCAGACCACCCTTAACTACTTAAAGCATGATTTTTTTAACAATTTGAACTCATTTTTGCTGATTTTTTACCCTTTTTCTGCAACTCCACCAAACTCACCATATTTTAACCTTTTTTCATCACTTTTTCTTGCCATATTTTTGCTCCGTTTAATGTCTTTTTACTACATTTCTCCCATTTCTAACACTTCTACATCACATTTCAATGACTTTTCTGCAAATGTTTTCCACTTTTACGACATGTTCAGCACTTATTAACACTTTCTACCACTTTTACACCTAATGTCACATATTTTGACCCATTATTGTAACTTTTAACTTCTTTTCACCATATTTTATGATCATTTTTTTGCCAATTTAACCACATCACCATTTGTCATGCACATTATTTACCAGTTTAAACTCATTGTTTCAATGAAACCCTTTTTGAACCCCTTTAACCACTATTTATCTCCATTTTTATCCACTCTAATTTGCAACTTTTAACCAATTTCAGTGGTTTTTAAAATTCAATTTCACCTCCTTTTCTACCATTTTTGGTCACTTTGAACCATTTTATTAGTGATTAAAACCAGGATTTCCATCTTTAAGATGACTATAATAATAATAATAAACGTTCCTGGATAACAGTGGATATTATTCAGATGAATAAATAAATGTGGTTATCACAGATTCATAGAACAATGGACCATCATTTTACTGACTTTATGGATGGACCCCAAAAATCTCTCCTTTATTCCCCCTTATAGATGGTCCTGTCTCCACATGACTGTTCTTCAATGTTCATGTCTGTGTTCAACCACCTTCAGCTACAGTGGGGGTCCCTGCTCTCTGGGACCTTTATTTTGAGTTTATTTTGGTTTAAAGAAGTAAAACAACATGTTGATGAGGAATCTGAGCCATAGAGGATTGTTCACTTCACTTAAATGAGTTTATGAGTTTAACTGCAGAAATACGAGAATAATTAGCTGTCAATAAATAAAGAGGAAAGGCTGAAAACCAGATTAGCTCCAGGCTACGCAGAGTCTCAGAAACCTCAGGAATTTCAGACGAGGAAGAGAGGAAGCCACTGAGCTCTTTTACACACTCAGTAAAACAACGTTCAACACAATCTCTCTAAATCTATCTACACTCCATTGTTACTGCCTGCTAACATCAAAACCTAAACATGTTTTACCACACATTATGTATACATTTATAGTCACAATTTGCATGACTGAAATTAAATCTATTCAGGGAAAAACCTGCGTGTATCACAAACATGGGCAACTCGCGGCCCCAAAAGTAAGAGCACAAAATGACAGCAAAAAATACACAAAACGAGAGCAAAAAATGTGCAAAATTACAGCAAAAAATGCAAATTAACAGAGAAATACACAAAAGAACAACACAAATACTTAATAGAACAACAAAATACAACAAAAGAGGAAAAATGTACAATGGGAAAACAAAAATACATTAAAGAAAACCACTAAAACGTACAAACAGAGAAATACACAAAAGGACACAAAAAAAGAAAAAAATGCACAATGGGACAACAAAAATCCAAGAACAACATACAGGTAAAAAATATACAAAACAACTCAGAAAGACATCCAAAATTACAGAAAATGACACTAAAATACATAAAACAACGAAATACACAAAAGGAGGAAAATAAATACAGAATTGAACTGGCACATTTTAGCCTGTTTCTCCTCCAAGGGACAGCACGTGTGAGTGAGTTCTGTAGTGGTTTTTGTTTAGATGAAGGTCTGGGTTAGGACGCACTCATAAATCCATCGAACTGTGTTTTTCATGATGTTCTGTTATTAAAAATACATTTAAAAAAACATCGATATTGTAATTTTCTAAATCGCCAAAATGGAAAACTCAATATATGTTGAACGTATATATATACATATATATATGTATATGTGCAGTACGCCAGCTCAGAGTTTGACATTAATAAAAAGGGAAAGTGAGAATCTAGAATAGTATGCAGTATGCAGTATGTAGTATGTAGTATGTAGTATGCAGTATGCAGTATGAAGTATGCAGTATGTAGTATGTAGTATGTAGTATGTAGTATGCAGTATGTAGTATGCAGTATGCAGTATGTAGTATGCAGTATGTAGTATGTAGTATGTAGTATGCATTATGTATTATGTAGTATGTATTATGTATTATGTAGTATGCAGTATGTAGTATGTAGTATGTAGTATGTAGTATGCAGTATGTAGTATGCAGTATGTATTATGTATTATGTAGTATGTAGTATGCAGTATGCAGTATGTAGTATGTAGTATGCAGTATGTAGTATGCAGTATGCAGTATGCAGTATGTAGTATGTAGTATGCAGTATGCAGTATGTAGTATGCAGTATGCAGTATGTAGTATGTAGTATGTAGTATGCAGTATGTAGTATGCAGTATGCAGTATGTAGTATGCAGTATGCAGTATGTAGTATGTAGTATGCAGTATGTAGTATGTAGTATGCAGTATGCAGTATGTAGTATGTAGTATGCAGTATGTAGTATGCAGTATGTAGTATGCAGTATGTAGTATGTAGTATGTAGTATGCAGTATGTAGTATGTAGTATGTAGTATGCAGTATGCAGTATGTAGTATGCAGTATGTAGTATGCAGTATGTAGTATGTAGTATGCAGTACGCAGTATGCAGTATGTAGTATGTAGTATGCAGTATGTAGTATGTGGTATGCAGTATGCAGTATGCAGTATGACGTATGTAGTATGCAGTATGCAGTATGGTGTGTGCACCACGAGTGTTAGTGTGTGCAAGCAGTAGCGTTAGTGTGTCAATGAGTGTTTGTGTGTGCACGCACGAGTGTTTGTGTGTGCACCAATGAGTGATTGTGTGCATGCGGCAATGAGTGTTTGTGTGTGCACCACGAGTGTTTGTGTGTGTGCGCACAAGTGTTTGTGTGTGCAAGCACTAGTGTTTGTGTGCAAGCGCTAGTGTTTGTGTGCGTGCCAATGAGTGTTTGTGTGTGCAAGCACTAGTGTTTGTGTGCCAAAGAATGTTTGTGTGTGCATGCACGAGTGTTTGTGTGTGCATGCATGAGTGTTTGTGTGTGCGTGCACTAGTGTTTGTGTGCGTGCCAATGAGTGTTTGTGTGTGTGCACCACAAATGTTGGTGTCTGCGAGCACAAGTTATCGTGCAACTATAGAGTGCGTGCACAAATGTTTGTGTGCGCGCACACAAGTGTTTGTGTGTGCGTGCACAAGAGTTTATGTGTGTATCCACTAGTGTTTGTGTGTGCATGCCAATGAGTGTTTGTGTGTGTGTGCACCAAAGAGTGTTTGTGTGTGCACGCACAAGTGTTTGTATGTGAGTGCCAATGAGTGTTTGTGTGTGCACCACGAGTGTGTGTGTGCATGCACTAGTGTTTGTGTGTGCGTGCCAATGAGTGGTTGTGTGTGCGCGCCAAAGTGAGTTTGTGCGTGCACCACAAATGTGAGTGTGCGTGTACGAGTATTTGTGTGTGCACGCACAAACGTTTGTGTGTGCGTGCCAATGACTGTTAGTGTGTGCGCACACTAATGTTTGTGTGTGGGTGCACGAGTGTTTGAGTGTGCGCGCACGAGTGTTTGTGTGTGTGCGCAATGAGTGTTTAAGTGTGTGTGCTAATGAGTGTTTGTGTGTGTGCGTGCACAAGTGTTTGTGTGTGTGCACCAATGAGTGTTTGTGTGTGCACCAAGAGTGTTTGTGTGTGTGTGCACCAAGAGTGTTTGTGTGTGCGCACACTAATGTTTGTATGTGGGTGCACGAGTGTTTCTGTGTGCGTGCACAAGTGTTTGTGTGTGTGCACCAATGAGTGTTTGTGTGTGCACCATGAGTGTTTGTGTGTTCACCATGAGTGAACACAAAAATTTATTCCAAAAACACATTTTTGTATTTTGGCGATATAGAAAATAAAGTGGCACATATTGTGCAGTGTTTGGTGATAATTGTGTCTGTGTGACATTTTGCATCAGAAAATTTAACCTAGAATTGTATTTCTGGTAGGACTTCATTGAGTTAAAAATATCTATATTTATATCGTATATTGCCATTTTGAGAAATAATATAGAGATATGAGTTTTAATTGCATATCGACCAGCGCTAGATGTGAACGCACCATAAAAGTCACTAATAATAGAGTTACAGTTACATTAGTGAAGACTAAACACATTACATAAAAGAATCCAAACTATCCAGATGGAATCAGTCCAGGCAGTTGGTAGTTTTCTACACATCATAGATCAACATATTTAATAAATACTGTTGATATTAGCATTAGCCTTCGTGGCTAACTGAATTAGCTGCTAAGAATAGAGGATCAACAGCTGGGCTCCATCATGAGTTTAAGTTTAACTCAAACATTTGAATAGTTCTCACCTCATTCAGCACATGTCTGTCAGAGCCGTTAGCGTAGCACTGTGTGAGTGTTAGCACTAGGGCTGTACATTACCATTAATCTGACGATACGATATACATCACAATATCAATAATTACAGATTACACCTATACAAGTACAAAATGGTATAAAATACATTTCATTTCATTTTTTTTGTACTTGCAAGAACAAATAATTGTCAGAGATGAAAGTAACAGATTACAAATACTCATGTTACTGAAATTATTTAGTACATTTCTAAATTACTCAATTTATTTTCCACTAAGGCATCTGTATAAAATAAAGGTTTAGTAAAATGTACAATCATTTTTTTAAAAAATAAAATTAAAATAGATTCTTAGGCTCTAAATATAGACACAATAATGAGGTGCGTTCACACCGAATGCGACTGAAGTGACTGAGGCAACTCGATTACATTAAAATTAATGTAAATGACGCAACTTCAAGTTATCTCCCCTAAAATCATGTGACATGTGTAATTTGGAGCGACGAGGTTGCGTCACTGGAGCGATGAAGTGATGAAGTGATGAAGCGATGAAGTGATGAAGAGATGAAGCGATGAAGCGATGAAGCGATGTAGCGATGTAGCGATGAAGCGATGAAGCGATGAAGCGATGAAGCGATGAAGCGATGAAGCGATGAAGCGATGAAGCGATGAAGCGATGAAGCGATGTAGCGATGAAGCGATGAAGCGATGAAGTGATGAAGCGATGAAGCGATGAAGCGATGAAGCGATGAAGTGATGAAGTGATGAAGCGATGAAGCGATGAAGTGATGAAGTGATGAAGCGATGAAGTGATGAAGTGATGAAGCGATGAAGCGATGAAGTGATGAAGTGATGAAGTGACCACAAAACACTGCTATGTGTAAACGACACATCAGGGGAAACGGATGCTACTGCAATTTTTCTAAATGTTTCTATCCTATTTTAGTACTATTATAATCCTGTCCAAGTATTTATATTTATATCATAATAGTCATGCAAACCTTGCCCAGTGATTCCCATTTTATGAAATATCATGCGTTGAAATCTACATCATGGACTAAATGTGGAAAAATAATGTTAGAATGACTTCATTACAATCTGTGGCCCACTTTAGAACCAACTGGTCCATATTTGGTCCCTGAACCAGAATGAGTTAAACATTACTTCATAGCTGACTAATCAGATTAAACGTAATGCATCACATCATAGCAGACTAATCAGATTAAACGTAATGCATCACATCATAGCAGACTAATCAGATTAAATGTAATGTATCACATCATAGTTGACTAATCAGATTAATTGTAATGCATCACATCATAGCAGACTAATCAGATTAAACGAAATGCATCACATCATAGCAGACTAATCAGATTAAACGTAATGCATCACATCATAGCAGACTAATCAGATTAAACGTAATGCATCACATCATAGCAGACTAATCAGATTAAATGTAATGCATCACATCATATCTGACTAATCAGATTAAATGTAATGTATCACATCATAGCTGACTAATCAGATTAATTGTAATGCATCACATCATAGCAGACTAATCAGATTAAACGTAATGCATCACATTATAGCAAACTAATCAGATTAAATGTAATGTATCACATCATAGCAGACTAATCAGATTAAACGTAATGCATCACATCATATCTGACTAATCAGATTAAATGTAATGTATCACATCATAGCTGATTAATCAGAATAATTGTAGCGCATCACATCATAGCTGACTAATCAGATTAAACGTAATGCATCACATCATAGCAGACTAATCAGATTAAACGTAATGCATCACATCATAGCAGACTAATCAGATTAAATGTAATGCATCACATCATAGTTGACTAATCAGATTAAACGTAATGCATCACATCATAGCAGACTAATCAGATTAAACGTAATGCATCACATCATAGCAGACTAATCAGATTAAACGTAATGCATCACATCATATCTGACTAATCAGATTAAACGTAATGCATCACATCATATCTGACTAATCAGATTAAACGTAATGCATCACATCTTAGCTGACTAATCAGATTAAACATAATGCATCACATCATAGCAGACTAATCAGATTAAACGTAATGCATCACATCATAGCAGACTAATCAGATTAAACCAGAATAAACAGGTGAATACTTATTTGCAATAATGACAACCTGTATCTGGATTTGTTGAAAAGTTACATAATGCAGGAAAAACCGAAGACTGACCTTGACTTTGAGCAAAGGTCAAGGTCACACATCAAAGGAAATGTTGTTCAATGGTACCAGTCTGAGCGCTGTATCTCAATTTGGGGCCAAGTTATAGAGAAAAAAGTTTTTTTTATTTTTTGACGTCATGAACTTTCCTGTACATCCTTGACACTGTCCCTATGAGATGACATACGTGTCATTAGTGCTGCATTAATAGTCTAGGAGGAGGAGCTACACGACAAAGGATCGGAAAAAAAATAAAAATAATAACTCCTACAATTACAGATGTGATTTAGTAAGTAACATTTAAAAAATAATAAATCAAAGTGAGTGCATATACACTAAGTTACTACATATTTGGAATCATTTTATATATATAAACAGTATATAAAGCCTCTACAATATCCATATTTTTAAGGTGAACTTGTGAGATTGTTGGAGAAATTGCAGGATTCTGAAAAAATACAGACAATTTATTCAATTTCTGAATTTAGTCTGACTGAAATATGTACAACAGATAATTTACACAATGATTCATGATTTATCAGTCATTTCTACTTTCTCCCATTGGCCAAATGTGTTAAACTCAAGGCCCGGGGGCCAAATCTGGCCCTTTGGAGCATCCAATACGGCCCAAAGGAGAAAGTAAAAATGACAGAGAAAACATGAATCATTGTTTAAATGAAACTCAACACTCCTGGTGCTTACGTCATATGATCGCAGTAATGATTTCCTCAAATTATTACATAATATTTTCCTTAATTAAATAGAAATTAGTCACAAAATCTAGGAAAAATAAAGTGTAGATCCTGTTGGGACTGATATCTGTCATTTATTGCTTAGATATTGTCGGTTTCTTACATAATTAATATTTTATGTATACGTGGTAGTGTAAACTAGAGCATAATAATGTTGAAATTACTCATTTTCTTGCATCAAATCTGTGGAACATGAGATCAAACTGCTCCGTATTTGGCCCCTGAACTAAAATGTGTGTGTGTGTGTGTGTGTGTATTCTCCTGTGCATCACACACTTTCACAGCAAACCACATGTGGAGTTAATTTGTGTTTCTGATGCTACATTCTTGTTAAAATGATATATAAACTGATAACCAAACCATAAAGACACAGTATGTAGCAGCTTGTCTCTGACTAAGCCTAGGCTTAGTTTACTACATCCAGGTTTATCATGGCTTTATCATCGGATATGGAAAGCTAAACAGGAACGTTGGAACAAATCATTTAATCCAGACTTTATTACATTTCCCAAGCAGGGTTTCTGGTTGGCACCGTCACTAAAATAGCAGGGGTCAGAGGTCAGAGGTCATGTTAGTAAAACCAAGAGAATCTTCAACTCAGACCATCATCTAGTTTTCAGTGTCTGTAAACTTGATTGATCAGCACATTTCTAATTCATGAGATATTTTTATGCTGTTGAGTTAGTGCAACATATTTTTATACTAGATTATATTTCACCTAGATTTATATTTGAAAATTTGAAAGTATAGAATACTGTTGTTTGAGATTGTGTGTGGTGATTTTAATTTTAATTAAATTTAAAAAAAAATATTATTATTTTTTTCAAATGTTTACATTTTTAAATATTTCGGTTAATTACTAAAAATTTCAGATGACCCCATTTAAATTCTGGGGTCATGACCCCAAGGTTGAAAAACACTTGTTAAGTAGGGGTAGTAAATAGACAGTGAAGTTGATGTATGTGTTTCTGAGTTATTCAGATTAAAAAAACGTTAAAAGAACCCATTAACGTATAGAAATCCAAGTGTGAAACAATTATTACCACATGGTTCACATTAAAAGAGGGTAGGAGATCAATATCACAGTGTAGGAGATCAATATCACAGTGTAGGAGATCAATATCACAGTGTAGGAGATCAATATCACTGTGTAGGAGATCAATATCACTGTGTAGGATATCAATATCACAGTGTAGGAGATCAATATCACTGTGTAGGAGATCAATATCACTGTGTAGGAGATCAATATCACAGAGTAGGAGATCAATATCACAGAGTAGGAAATCAATATCACAATGTAGGAGATCAATATCACAGAGTAGGAAATCAATATCACAGTGTAGGAGATCAATATCACAGTGTAGGAGATCAATATCACTGTGTAGGAAATCAATATCACAGTGTAGGAGATCAATATCACAGAGTAGGAAATCAATATCACAGAGTAGGAGATCAATATCACAGTGTAGGAGATCAATATCACAGAGTAGGAAATCAATATCACAGAGTAGGATATCAATATCACAGTGTAGGAGATCAATATCACAATGTAGGAGATCAATATCACAGTGTAGGAGATCAATATCACAGTGTAGGAGATCAATATCACAATGTAGGAGATCAATATCACAGAGTAGGAAATCAATATCACAGTGTAGGAGATCAATATCACAGTGTAGGAGATCAATATCACAGAGTAGGAAATCAATATCACAGAGTAGGAGATCAATATCACAGTGTAGATCAATATCACAACGTAGGAGATCAATATCACAGTGTAGGAGATCAATATCACAGTGTAGGAGATCAATATCACAGTGTAGGAGATCAATATCACAGAGTAGGAGATCAATATCACTGTGTAGGAGATCAATATCACAGAGTAGGAGATCAATATCACTGTATAGGAGATCAATATCACAGTGTAGGAGATCAATATCACAGAGTAGGAGATCAATATCACTGTGTAGGAGATCAATATCACAGAGTAGGAGATCAATATCACTGTATAGGAGATCAATATCACAGTGTAGGAGATCAATATCACAGTGTAGGAGATCAATATCACTGTGTAGGAGATCAATATCACTGTGTAGGAGATCAATATCACAATGTAGGAGATCAATATCACAGTGTAGGAGATCAATATCACAGAGTAGGAGATCAATATCACAGTGTAGGAGATCAATATCACAGAGTAGGAGATCAATATCACAATGTAGGATATCAATATCACAATGTAGGAGATCAATATCACAGTGTAGGAGATCAATATCACAGTGTAGGAGATCAATATCACAGAGTAGGAGATCAATATCACAATGTAGGAGATCAATATCACAATGTAGGGGATCAATATCACAGAGTAGGAGATCAATATCACAGTGTAGGAGATCAATATCACAGTGTAGGAGATCAATATCACAGAGTAGGAGATCAATATCACAGTGTAGGAGATCAATATCACAGTGTAGGAGATCAATATCACTGTGTAGGAGATCAATATCACAGTGTAGGAGATCAATATCACAGTGTAGGAGATCAATATCACAGTGTAGGAGATCAATATCACAGTGTAGGAGATCAATATCACAGTGTAGGAGATCAATATCACAGTGTAGGAGATCAATATCACAGTGTAGGAGATCAATATCACAATGTATGAGATCAATATCACAGAGTAGGAGATCAATATCACTGTGTAGGAGATCAATATCACAGTGTAGAAGATCAATATCACAGTGTAGGAGATCAATATCACTGTGTAGGAGATCAATATCACAGTGTAGAAGATCAATATCACAGTGTAGGAGATCAATATCACAGAGTAGGAGATCAATATCACAATGTAGGATATCAATATCACAATGTAGGAGATCAATATCACAGTGTAGGAGATCAATATCACTGTGTAGGAGATCAATATCACAGAGTAGGAGATCAATATCACAATGTAGGATATCAATATCACAATGTAGGAGATCAATATCACAGTGTAGGAGATCAATATCACAGAGTAGGAGATCAATATCACAATGTAGGATATCAATATCACAATGTAGGAGATCAATATCACAGAGTAGGAGATCAATATCACAGAGTAGGAGATCAATATCACAGAGTAGGAGATCAATATCACAGTGTAGGAGATCAATATCACAGTGTAGGAGATCAATATCACAGTGTAGGAGATCAATATCACAGAGTAGGAGATCAATATCACAGAGTAGGAGATCAATATCACAGAGTAGGAGATCAATATCACTGTGTAGGAGATCAATATCACTGTGTAGGAGATCAATATCACAGTGTAGGAGATCAATATCACTGTGTAGGAGATCAATATCACTGTGTAGGAGATCAATATCACAGTGTAGAAGATCAATATCACAGTGTAGGAGATCAATATCACTGTGTAGGAGATCAATATCACTGTGTAGGAGATCAATATCACAGTGTAGGAGATCAATATCACAGTGTAAAGGCCCCTACACTCAACTGTCTCGTGGTGCTAGACTTACATGAAAGGTGTGCTGGACCCCCAAAGCCAGGTTCTCTGCTCTGATGTTCCAGGTCAGTGGTTGGGTGGAGCTGAGCACAAAGACCAGGGGTTTGTGGTGGTGCAGCAGGGACAGGATGGGCTTCAGATTCAGATCCACCTGGTGAGACAAAGAAACATTTAAATCACATCAGTAAACGTTAAAGCAGTGATTTTCAACCTTTTCTTAAGCAAATATTCATCTTTTCATTGAGAAATGAATCCTTAGTGTAACACAGATTATTAATCAAAGTAACAGCAGAATAATAAGTATATACAGTAAGTATTTGGACTAGTAAACAGAAGATGTATGATGTGAAACAGACGTGCACCCGACACGGGGACCAGACCACGACAGTTGGCGCAAGGGGTCGGTGGCATTGTCGGCCACGCCCCCACCCCGACCCGTGGAGAAACACGGACCACCATGTTGACCACCTGCTCCTTTTCTAACACAATCATGTTAAAGACAGCATCGATGACGAGTAGCTGCACTTACAGTCCTAAGCATTAATAATTCATTGTGTTCTATTATCCATCATGTGATATTTTATGTTTGTTATGGGATTTATGTTATTCATTAAAGTCTTTATTTATTTTTACTGAATAAGCTTTTGTGTTAGCTCAGACTGAATTAGCTGAACAAGCTAATAGTTTAGTTATTTTTACTTGATTACTGCTGGATTTTGTGATTTGATATAAATAACATTTGTTTTTTTTTTAATGTTTAGATACAGACACATAAACCTTGTTTAAAAGTATGAAATAGCCACAAAGTGAAAAAAAAGATGCATAAAAATTTGTGATAATCGTTAATATTGTAATAATTGTTGATTAATCAAATCGTGACGTCCCGTAGATGGCACACCAAAGATAAAAAAACAACTTTAGCTGTACTTCACTAGTTCTGGTCCTCAAACAGTTTTACATTTCAGAATTCTGGACGTTGGCGGTGCTCATAGTGCACCACACCCCATACGCTGAACCCTGGGGTTCTCCTACGTACAGTGGGCTTAATGCCTTTCATAGGCTGGTGGTGGGAGGGGCCAATGGTTCACTCTGGCAGCCTCGCTTCCAGCAGTCTGCCCCACGGCAGCTGTGGCTACAATAGTAGCTTACCACCACTAAGTGTGGAATGAAAGAATAATGCCTTGATTCTGTAAAGTGACTGATAAAATGTATGTAATATTATTATTATTGTTATTATTTGATAATACCAGTTGTATTACAAATAATTAGTCAAATATTGTACAATATATTTCATTTCATGATTCTCAGATTATTAAATTATTCTCAATACGATCAATTATGTAAATTAATAATCTAAATACTTATATATTAGAATATATTCCATATAAATATCAAAATAGCAGTCTGAAATTATAGTGCATTGGAACCATTAAGCACAATGTTTTGCTAAAAACGCACAACAACATGAATTAACTCATTGAGTGCCATTCCCGTCTATAGACGTGAATTGTGTTTTTCGGCTGGGGTTGCTAGGAGACAGTGTGACGAAGCTCTCCGGTGAATATCTAACTTGTACAATGATGTAGTGACCACTGGTGACATGTAGGTGGCAGCAGAGCACCTTTGGATGAGAGACCACCCGTGATGAGCAGAGCTCAGAGGGAGAGGAAAGGAGTTATGAGACAGAAAATGGCGCTACTAGAATTGATGCTGAAGTTCCCAGCAGACCACAGCAGCTCACACTCAACCAGAGCATGTGTGGAACTAAGAGGACTATTGAGAGTGTGGTGATGGTGAAAGAAAACAAACAAAAAAACAGGGCAAGCGCTGACACTCAGCATGTCTGGGAGGAGGAGGAAGTTGTGTGTGTGGAGAATGACGGGGGGAGAGACTTGGAGGAAATACAGTAAGAAATCCATTCAATTCTGACCCAGATAACAAAATAATATTAATGTTGACATCAAAAGCCTGTTCTCAGTGTTGTTTTTGTAGTTTTATAGAAGGAAACCAATGTTGAGGTGTCACTAAAGCAAAAAAACAAATTGCTTCAAAGTCACAAATAGGTTTTTTCAGAAAAAGACGTTTTTCTCAGCTTTTTATCACAAACTGGTGATTTGTGTGAAACTGTCCTTTATTTAACTGCTGATTATAGAAGAACGAAACAAGCTAGATGTCAGATTGTCATAGTACAAAATATTATAGAGTTAATGATAACTCTGATCCATAATGAACATGATTACTAATATCATTTCTGATTACGTTCCATTGACAATATGGTTGAAAAGAAATTGAGAAGTTCTATTTCATAACATTTGTTTCAATGTCTCACTATGGGATATACGCCTCCGCACGTCACCCTCCAGAAGTCCTTTCTCATTCCGCCACTTTGATTGGCTGATGTATTCTTCCTCTGCACTTATAGGTACTTATAGGCAGGCAGAGGATGCATTGGTATTCTTTCACCTCTTCTCGCTCTGGAAACTTTCACGTAGCAGCTCAACTGTCCACAGGTGGACCCGAACTGGATTCTACCGCCGGGCGCTGCTGCCGTATCCTTTCCGCCAGAGAATTTAAACACTGCAGTGCTGTTGTTGCCCCCATGCTCGGGAATTATACTGCTCCAAAGCCCCCCATGGCTGTCGGAAGAAAGGCCGATCGCCGACATCCCTGTCTCTGGCTTGTTTCACCACCGCTCGTAGCCCCCCACGATGAAGACACCGGCCTCAACAACCCAGTTGTTGGCTTGGCGTCGACACAACCCTCGTCACCCCACGTGGTTACCAGGTGTTGGGTGTCGTCCTCCACTAGCTTAGTGGCTCGTCCCCACGCAGCCGGGCTAACTTCTCCATTTGCTGCACCCCGGCACAGAGGGAGAAAATGGAGGACAAGGCCCTACGCACTGGAGGGGCTGGAAGCTCGGGAGCTCAACTACGTAGGTGCGGGAAGAAGATCTGAGAGTGAGACACGCACCAGGTCTGCTCCTCCAAGTGCTTCAGGTTGGCGCATGCCCAGCAGACCCTCCATGGAGGGAGGAAGCATCCCTCCCTCTCCTCTCCCTGGCTCTGACATGGTGGACATCTGCAGACGTGCACTGCCCGCTTGTCCATCCCGTGACCAATTCAGGACGTGTCGTCGTCTGCTCGGGCTTATGGCATCAGCCATCCTGGTGACCCGCGCCGCCTGTCTCCACGTGTGGGAATTCCAGCTGTGGGTGGCAGCGTGTGGGCTGGATCCAGTGCGTAATGATGCATGTTGAGTGTTGGTGACGCAGGAGTGTCACCGGCACAGCAAATCTTTCTTGACACAAGGGGTGCCTCTGGGGACCGTCACGTCCAAGAAGGTGGCCACCACAGATGCCAACCTAACGGGTTGGGGCGCGGTGTAGGAAGGGCGATTGGTGAGAGGACGCTGGAGTATGGGTCTCCAGCCTTCTCACATCAATTACTTGGAGCTCTCAGTGGTGTTCCTCATGCTTCGGCATTTTCTTCCATTCCTCACGGGCCATCATGTCCTGACAAGGATGATTTGCACTTCCATTAGTAGCACCTGCTGGCGTGCAGACTTAGCTTGTGGACTTGCAATTGTCTCCTGTCACTCAGAGCGACACACATCCCGGGGGTCTTCAATTCGGGTGCAGACCTGCTGTCCAGGGGAGAGCCGTGTTACGGGGTACGGAGACTTCAATCGGAGGTCATGGGACAGATATGGGCCTATTACGCACGAGCCGAGGTGGATCTGGGACAAAAACGCGCAGTGTGCATTGTTTTTCTCCCTTCACTGTCTGAGGGCTCTTCTAGGGGTAGACGTGTTAGCGCTCGTTTGGCAGCGCGCTGCTTTGCGCGTTTCGTCCGCTGGCTCTGGTGCCCCCCACCCTTGCTAGGGTGGAGGGCACGGTGTTTCATCCTCAACCAGAGTGCCTGGCGCTATGGGTCTGGCCCCTGAATGGTGCAATCTGTTAGCCGTGGGACTCTCACAACATGTGATCTCCACGATTCAATGTTCCAGGGCCTCCTCCACTAGGTCTCTGTATGACTGCAAGTGGAGGGCGTTTGAGAAGTAGTGTCACCGGGCGGGACACGTTCCTTTCAGTGCTCTGTGGGAGTGACCCCGTCATTCCTACAGGAGCTGATTGATAAACGGAAAGCTTTCTCTACTGTGAAAGTCAATCTGGCAGCTATCGCTGATTGTCATGTGGGCTTTGGGGATAAGACGGCTAGCCAGCATCCGATGATCGTTCGTTTTATGAAAGAGGCATGCAGGCTCCTCCCTGTGTCCAGGCCGCTGGTGCTGCCATGGGATTTGGTTGTGGTCCTGGAGGGACTTAAACACCTTTTGAGCCGTTAGGATACGCAAACTTGAAGTTTGTGTCCCTAAAGGCGATGTTACTGCTGGCTTTGGCTTCAGCCAATCGTGTCAGTGACACCTAATCATGTCAGTGACATGGTTAGGTGTCATCCCCCAGATGATGCTTAACCCGAACCCGCCAAAGTAAATTTGTACCCTTATTTGCGGGTGTTCATTTAAAGCCCTGGCTACATTATATGTGACATTACATCAGTGGTTCCCAACCTTTTTTGGGTCGTAACCCCATTTTAATATCACACATTTTTGGCTTTTTTCTTTCTTTCTAGAATTAGCTTTTGATAATGTTTGTTGTTGCCAGGATTAGTGACAAAGTGACAAGATGAGCCAGCTAAGACATTTTTATACAGCATTTTATTCTAACTAAATTTATGTTTAAGAAAGTGAAAATATAGATTACAGTTGTTTAAGATTGTTTTATGTGTGGTGTTAGAATTTGAAAAATAATTAAAAAAAACTTTTCAAAATATTATTTTAATCAGTATTTTTTTAATGGGACCCCATTTGAAATCCAGGTGACCCCACATGGGGTCACAAGTCATGACCCCAAGGTTGAAAAACACTGCATTACATTGTACAATGTGCAGCGGTAGGGGGTACATGGCCTCAGGTTAAATATCTGAAGGGGTACAGGAGTGTGAAAAGTTTGGGAACCACCGGCGTAGACTAGTGTGTATGTGCACTCTGCTGATAAGCATGCTAGGTTGTCCCTTTAAGGCTCTCACTTAGCTCTGAACTCTCACACAGAGAAGTCTTTGTTAACAGATGTAGAAGTGGAGGGTGTGTGTGTGTGTGTGTGTGTGAACGTTCCTTTAAACACATTATCAGATGCACAGGGTTACTCTACGCTTCACATGGACCCACTTCACTCACATCTGAACACTTATTCAACCTGAACTCATCCCAAGGGACACGTTATAAAACAGGGTTCCTACAGTTTTAGTCAATTTAAATTCAAGGCTTTTTTAAATAATTTTTATTGCAATTTGAAATAAAATCAAAGAATAACTTCACATTAAACATAATTGGGGAAAAAAAATGCCACATAAATAATCGAGTTAGGGATCATTTTATTCCAGTGTCTAGTGCAGACGTGCAACAGGCCAAAGTAAACACACAAAAACAGACTAAAATAATCCAAAAAACACAAGATGACAAACAAAAAAAAAAAAAAATAGCCAGAAATCTATAAAACAACAACAAAAATAGAAAAAACCATTAAGAAAAATCTTTGTTGGACAGGCAATTTTCATTAAATTAACATTTTCCCATGTTTACATTGACTTAAAAAAGAATGTTATATGTGTTAAAATTTAAGACTTTTGAAATATTGATTTAAGACATTTTAATGACAATTAAGGACTTATTTTAAGATTCATGAATTTAATGCCTTTTAAGACTTTTTAAGGATCCGTGGCAACTTCTCTTTCTACCTCTATGTCATGGACTAATCAAATCTGTTCAACAATAAACGCCTCTAAACCAATAAGGATCCACATCACATGACCATGTGACCTTCAGAGTAACTTTATCTCACCATTACTTCTTACTTAACTCAGGGTTGTCAAACTCATTTTAGTTCAGGGGCCAAATACGGGCTAGTTTGAGCTCAAGGGCCACAGATCATTTCTAGAAAAAAATAATAAATTCAACATGAATGTGCTCTGGTTTGCACTTCCACGTATAAATGAAATGATGTCAGTCTCTGCAGGATATTCACTTAAATTTCCCTGATTTTGGGATTTGGGAACATTTTGTGGAATAATTGAGTGTTCTCAATAATTTGAGATTAAAAATGACTGTTGTCATGTGATATAAGAAGTGGAAAACTGAGGCTGCAAATATTGTAGATTTTAATTATTTTTTTTGCATTTGGAGTGGCTGAGATATCAACAACTGAATGAGTTATTCATTTACAAAATGTTTCATGTTTTTACTGTCATTTTTACTTTCTCAAGACTTGCTCCATGACGTACAAAGTTGCTCAATGATGCAAAAAGCTACTAAATGATCTAAAAATCAGGCTGAATGTTTAACTCCAATAGAAAACAATGGGATGTTTACAGGCAGTGGGGCCGTGTGACATCATCAATCACATGATTTAAAGATGAAGGAACACAGGCTCTAAAACTGTAAAGTAGTCCTGTTTATAAAAGGTAATTAATGAATATGGTTCATAATAATGTGTTTTGTTAGACATAGATCTACTAATAAGGACATTTAGAAGTTTTTTGAACAAACTTCTAAAAACTGTGGAGAATCATTTTAATATCCAAAATCAAAAGGTGGAAAGCCGTCCCTTTGTGTCCCTTACTGACACTAAGTTGACCAATCATATCATTTACAGTATATGGGTTTTCATAATTCCCTTGATTTACGGTTATGGTGCAAAATTTAGCTCATGTCCTAATCATTTTAGGCCCTAAAAACTGTATTTATTTATTTATTTTACTTTACAATAATATTACGAGGCCTAATATACACTGAGAATTATAAAGTGCTGACAATGACGTGAAAAATACTAGGAATAGTTCCATTCAAGATCGTCTTTGAAACATTGGAATAAAACAGTGTAAAATCCTACTTCTTGTGCTTATAAAAGCTTTTTTTTAGTGTCTAATGACAACAAATAGCACAAGAGCCTGATTGTGAGTCTGAACCAGATTAGTGACGCAGTTCATGGAAGTCAAACGTCCCCCTGAGGCACAAAAAAACGATTCGTCATCTTCACAAACAGATCAGTAACTCATTGGTCCTCCTCTTTGTTTGCTCATTCAATTTTCCATCTCCTGGAATACAACCTGGAAAACTCATCACTCTTCTAAAAAAAAAGAAGACAACCTGGATAAAGTCATACCTGGCCTGGGTTTGAGATGTGGACCAACGAGCGCACGCAACAGAGGTTGTAAAATAGGAGGAATTTTTAGGCCTAGACAGAAACGCTTCCAGAAGACGTGAGTCATCGACAAAACACTGAAGAGAAGAGTAAAAAAAAAAAAACACACTGTTTTCTTAGTTTATTGGGTCAACAAATCAAAATCAGGTTAAGATTTAACAACAACAACAACAACAACAACAACAACAAAAAGAGGAAGAAAAAGAAAAAGAAAAAGAAAAAGAAGAAGAAGAAGAAAAAAAAGAAAAAGAAAAAGAAAAAGAAGAAGAAGAAGAAGAAGAAGAAAAGAAAAAGAAAAAAAGAAGAAGAAAAAGAAAAAGAAAAGAAGAAAAAGAAGAAAAGCAGAAAAAGAAAAAGAAGAAAAAGAAAAAGAAAATGAAAAAGAAAAGAAGAAAAAGAAAAAGAAAAAGAAAAGAAGATTAAGCAGAAAAAGAAAAAGAAAAAGAAAAAAAAGAAGAAAAAGAAAAAGCAGAAAAAGAGAAAAAGAAGAAAAAGAAAAAGAAGAAAAAAAAAAAGAAAAAGAAAAAGAAAGAAAAAAAAAAAAGAAAAAGAATAAAAAGAAAAAGAAAAAAAAAAAAAAAAAAAGAAAAAAAAAAAAAAACAGAAAAACAAAAAAAAGAAGAAAATAAAAAGAAAAAAAGAAAGAAAATAAAAAGAAAAGAAAGAAAGAAAAGCATAAAAAAAAACAGTAAAAAAAAAAAAAAAAACAATAAAAGAAGCAAAGAAAAAGAAGAAAAAGAAAAGAAAAGAAAAAAAAAGAAAAGAGAAAAAAGAAGAAAAGAAAAAAAAGCAAAAAGAAAACGAATAAAGAAGAGCCAGTGGAGGACATGTCTGGGCTGGTCATGTGACTGAAACTCAACCCCACACTAAGGACAACAGCTGTAGTGGGACCAGTGAGGCTAAAGCAGTGTTTCTCAAACGGGGGTACGTGTACCCCTAGGGGTACGCGACAGCACTACAGGGGGTACTGACAGAGAGTGTGTAGAAAATAACAAATGAAAGCATTAGAAATATGGGGTTTTATAATGTTTAATTTTGGTTAAAAATTATAATCATACTAAAAAATTAGCAGCAACACAAAAACACAAAATCAGAGAAAAATACACAAGATCACAACAAAATAAGAGAAAAACATACAAAACGCCACCAAAAACACACACACTGATAGAGAATCATTTTAATAATGTCAACAACATAAAAACAACAACACATTAAATAAGAGAAAAATATACTGAATAATAAAAAGAACAGACAAACAACAACAAAACAATGATAGAAATAATGTTGATTAGAACATAAACTATAAATACAAAGGTTAGTGTTGGTTCTACATCAGGAGGAAGACCTCAGGAGTCTGTTTTAAATATATGTACGAAAAAGCATTTTAAACATTTTTAGATTATTTTCATTGGAATAAAAAGGACCCTGTGTGAAAATAAACTGGTTGTTGAGCAACGTTTTTCATTAAAAACAATTATTAATGCTGCATCAGGGTCCTAGCTCCACCCCTTTAAAACAGTGAGAATGGTACGACCCACGTGTTTCTGTGGATGTGACATAAAGCAGGAGATAGACAGCAGCAGGAAACCATGTCTTTAATGTGAAGAAAAAATAAAGCTTATATAATAATGATAGAATACTAGTATTGTAAAGTGTACATAACTTACAGTAGGGGCCCAGGGCCCTGTATGTGGAGCTACGGCCCTGAATGCTACTAAATGTACTTCAGTAAAAAAGTAAAAATGAAAACAAACGTCCCTTCAATAATAAAACAATGTTTTTAAATCAGCAAATTCTATATGTTTTATTTTTTTAAGAAGTTGTAGAAAATTAGTAAAATGGTAAAAATGATGATGTTGTTCTGTTGGCTTCATCAAATCAGGACCTTCAGCGTGCACTGGGGCGGTTTGCAGCCGAGTGTGAAGCGGCCGAGATGAGGATCAGCACCTCCAAATCTGAGGCCATGGTTCTCCACCGGAAAAAGGTGGTTTCCCCTCTCTGGGTCGGTGGAGAGTCCTTTCCTCAAGTGGAGGAGTTCAAGTATCTCGGGGTCTTGTTCACTAGTGAGGGTAGGATGGAGCGTGAGATCGATAGACGGATCGGTGCAGCGTCAGCAGTGATGCGGTCGCTGTATCGGACTGTTGTGGTGAAGAGGGAGCTGAGTCGGGGGGCAAAGCTCTCAATTTACCGATCGATCTACGTTCCTACCCTCACCTATGGTCATGAGATTTGGGTAATGACCGAAAGGACAAGATCACGGATACAGGCGGCCGAAATCAGTTTCCTTCGCAGGGTGGCTGGGTGCACCCTTGGAGATAGGGTGAGAAGCTCAGTCACTCGGGAGGAGCTCAGAGTAGAGTCGCTGCTCCTTCACGTCGAAAGGAGCCAGCTGAGGTGGCTCGGGCATCTGTATCGGATGCCTCCTGGTCGCCTCCCTCGGGAGGTGTTTCAGGCCTGTCCTATTGGGAAGAGGCCTCGTGGGAGGCCCAGGACACGCTGGAGGGACTATGTCTCTGAGCTGGCCTGGTGTCGCCTCGGGGTTCCCCCAGAACAGCTGGAGGAGGTGTGTGTGGATCGGGAGGTCTGGGCATCTCTGCTGAGACTGCTGCCTCCACGACCCAGCCCCGGATAAAGCGGAAGAAGATGGACATTTAAACATCTGGAGAATTTAGCACTTATTAAAAATAATATTTGTAAATGAAATGTGTCATGTATATGATATATATATATATTTTTTTTAATAAGGATGATACAATTTTACATAGTACTAATAGTGTGAATGTAACTGATATTTTAGTTTATATTTATTGATAAATTCCAACTGTTGACCATAGTTGGGCTTTTATTAGGTATTATAATAAATGCACTAAAATATAAATGTAAAGACGCTAAAATATCGTAAACAAAAAAAAAAAAAAAATGCATGAATCAAAGTTTGTAAAATTGTAATTGAACTTCAGTAATTAACTTTCAGGGGAAAAAATAATAATTGTATTTTATTTGTAATTGAGAGAAATGCTGATTATAGTCATCATAATTGAATTGTTATTTGACATGAATAATTGGCACTAATAACAAACACAACTGTGAGATATTAAAGATGAAACAATTACACAATAGCTTTTAAAACCATAAGAAGTATTTATTATTTTAATCCAATTAATCTCATTGGATTTTAATGATATTATTATATTATTAACGCTGAATAAACCACGAGACATCTGTAAATAAATCTTTAAGTGATATGGAAGGAGAAATACAATAAAATAAGGTTAACTGTAGATCCAACTGATTTATTTATTTAGTTTCTATTTTTTAAAACAAACAATTTTATTATTTTTTTGTTTAATTTCCAAAATAAAAGTGGTTAACTCTACCAAAGGTAGACAAGCTCCACAGATAAAGTTTGGTAGGTTATGTTTTATTTATTGTCAACTCCCCTTCAAAATAAAAGCATGCATGCTGTACATTGTAGAAATAACAGTTAGAAAAGTGATTTAAACACATTTTAATGTAGAAAGAACAAAGAAAAAACATTTTATTTGACGATAAAAACCAGAATCTTCACCAATGCAGCAAATCAATCAAACAGATTATTGAGGAAGTGATTAGAAGTGATAGATCAGGGGTCACCAACATGGTGCCCGCGGGCCCCAGGAAGTCCACATGGACCAAGTGAGGGGTCCTCAGGAACTCTAACATGTGATTCATTTTCCAGGATTCAAACTCACAAAGATAAATACAGACATAGTTAGTACGAAGTTAAATACGGCTGCACCTGATACAGTAATAACCATCTATTTTCACTGAAACATTGTGAGAAATGTTTTTAACTGTTTCACATTTGGTGTATGGGCTGTGAAATATATATATATATATATATATATATATATATATATATATATATATATATATATATATATATATATATATATAATATGATGTGAATAAAATGCATTTTTTAAAACACAAGGTGAATTTTACAAATCTTTCATGTTTTACGATTAGTTAAAAGTTGCAACATGTGGATTTTCTATGAAATGTAGAAAATTAAACAACTGATTTAATTAGGAGAAATAAAGTGTTGCATTTTGAAACTTAATCATTTCCTACTGCTCGTCTTCCTTATCATCTTACCCTATAATTCAAGAGAAACTGTGAAAATATAGTAATAATCATAATAATAATCACCCAAGGTCACTACAATGCATAGTATAACCACAATAAAAGTTAAGCTAATTATTGAGTGATTCACTGTTCACTCAGAACACGTTGATTACAATGTGCTCACATATGAGTGGTGTCGGCTCACGTCTGACTGTGTGTGTGTGTGTGTGTGTGTGTGTGTGTGTGGTGTTCTCCTTCACTCTGACATATCTGAACATTCCAGCTCCATTCTACAGCTCCATCATCCAGTCCATCCTCTGCTCCTCCATCACCATCTGGTACGCTGCAGCTACGGCCAAGGACAAGGCCAGACTGCAGCGTATCATCCACTCTGCAGAGAAGGTCATCGGCTGCAATCTGCCCTCCCTCCAGGACCTGTACGCCTCCAGGATTTTGAGGCGTGCAGGAAAGATTGTGGCCGACCCCTCCCACCCCGGTCATAAACTGTTTCAATCTCTCCCTTCTGGTAGGAGGTTTCGGTCCATCAGGACCAGAACCTCCAGACACAAAAACAGCTTCTTTCCCTCTGCCACCATCCACATGAACACACCCCAAGTCACCCACTGACCCCCCCCCCCCCCCCCACCCGATCACCACCTCCACCAGCTTGATACCTGCTGCACTGTATATATATATTTATATTTATATTTATCCTATTTATCCTTTATTCTCTATCTATCCTTTATTTATCCCTCATCCTTTATATTTATCATTATTATTATTATTATTATTGTTGCTGGGTTGTGCTTTGTTGTTCTGTTTTTATTTCTTTTATTTCTTTTTGTTGCTTGTTTTGTGCACCAACCACCAAGTCAAATTCCTTGTACTGTCCTCAAAACTGTACATGGCAAATAAAACATTTCTGATTCTGATTCTGATTCTGATAAAACAATCTTCTGCTCTGCCTTTGATGTTTGCTAAACTGATCAGAGAGAACATCTCACACGTATGGTGTTTATTCTCCACCGTATCACTTTGATGAGAAACGGGTTAGAAACGTTGGATTTAGGCGCCAGTAATAACGCTGGAGCACGTGTAGCGAGGGTTTGTTTGCGTAGAGCGGGACGGGAGGCCCACTGTGACATGTGACTGACGGAGTAGAAACCTGATATCTGTAAAACCACAGCAGAGTGAAGAAAAAAACCTGTGAGATGAGGTCATTGCTTTGGTTGAACTAAAAGCATGAAAATAGTCTCATGTTTAAATATAAAATAGGGACACATGTTCAATAAATAACATTTTATTATAATCAGGGATAAGATGATGATTTGATGAATAAAAAAAGTGAACAAAATCCAGGTTTACTTTTTCTTTTAATAAGGGGTTGATTCAGTTATGGATTCAAAACTAAAACACAAAACTCTTGATTTCAGAAATAAATTAATTTCCGATCCTACTCTATACCTAGAATTATCATTTTATTAGCAAAAATGTCTGAATCCTAATGAAACAAAACACTCATTTTATTTTTCTAGTTTTTTTTAACAAGAGGGAAAAAAGCCTATGAGAGAAATAAAATAATGGTATTGATCCAACATCAGGAAGGTGATTTTCTTGAAAGGATGAAAAAACAAATGTAGCTTGGTCGGCATTTTTTTTAAAAACTTTTCCTGATCATTTAAAGCAACCAATAGCAGCACAAGATGTCATTTTGACTGAAAAAGCTGCTAAATTATTTAAAAAGCTACTAAACAATCTAAAAAAAAAACTGTTAAATCATCTAAAAAGTTGCTAAAGGATCTAAAAGGCAAGTAAATGATCTATAAATCAGGATGAATGTCAAGATGAAGGAACACAGGCTCTAAAACTGTAAAATAGTCCTGTTTAATTAAAAGGTAATTAAATAAATATGGTACATAATAATGTGTTTTGTTAAACATAGATCTACTAATAAGGACATTTAGAAGATTTTAGGCCAAACTTGTAAAAACAGTGGAGGATCTCTTTAATAATCTGCTACAATTCTGACAAACCTTTCATTACAACCCATGTCAACTAATTAAAATGTTCTTTCACCAACAAAGCTAAAATGCTAAGTTGGATTTAAGCAAACATTTACCCATGACATGTAGAAAAGATACTCCAAACTGTTTCATTTGAGGTTTTCTGATGGTATTTGCAGGTATTTCTTTTCAATAAATGAACGTTGTGAGATCGCGGCTCTTTTTTCTCCACTAACTCTCAGATCTCTGTGAGAAAGTACATGACTAAACTAAACTGAGCTGAAGAGATTTTCTCAATGAGTTCTTTGATGGTGACGAAGAGGCCGACAGCTGTTGGTACTTGTTAACGTAATGAGGAGTTCCTGTGTTGACATACCAGGGATTATCTCTCACACACACACACGCACACACACGCACACACGCACACGCACACGCACACACACGCACACAATGACTTTAGTCATAATTGAAATCACAATTATTTGCCAACAAAAAAGTTATATATTTTTTTTGTACAAAACAATTTATTTAAACATAAATAAAAAAAAGTTTGTTCAATTTTGCACAAAACAAAACATATTTTAAAAATAACATTATTTGAATGCAAATAAATAAAAAGGTGCAAAATATGAATTCAAATATAATTCAAGTAAGATTCATTTTTGTAAATAAATGCAGTTTAAATAACAAACACAGTAATCATTTGAAGGGAACTAAGCTTCCTTTAGGACACATTTTACAGAACTGTAAGGTTGATTATCAGA
Organism: Gouania willdenowi; assembly: GCF_900634775.1. Lineage (NCBI taxonomy): Eukaryota > Metazoa > Chordata > Actinopteri > Blenniiformes > Gobiesocidae > Gouania > Gouania willdenowi. The sequence continues at coordinate 35,197,880 of NC_041047.1, forward strand.
GCTACGCAGATGACACACAACTATATCTATCACTGAACCCAGATGACTATGGTCCCATTGAGGTGTTGTGTGACTGCTTAGAAAAAGTAAACTGATGGATGAGTGAAAACTTCCTTCAACTAAACCATGACAAGATGGAGGTGATTGTCTTTGGTAACAAGGAAAAGAGGACTGCTGTCAGCAAGTATCTGAGTCTGGATCTTTAGAAGATAAAGACCAAGTCAAAAACCTTGGTGTTCTGATTGACTCAGATCTGACATTCAGCATCAGATCAAATCTATCACAAAAACATCTTCTACCACCTAAAGAACATCTCCAGAGTGAAAGGTTTAATGACTCAGAAAGATCAGGAGAAACTGGTCCATGCTTTTATCTCCAGCAGACTGGACTATTGTAATGGTCTTCATCAAACATCTACAGCTGGTTCAGAACGCTGCAGCTCAGGTCTGAACCAGAACAAAGAGATCAGAACCAAAGACTGTAAAAAAGATGAAGCTTTTATTTTTAGAGCTCCCCCTGCTGACTGGCTGCAGTATAGGTTATAAGCCCCGCCTCCTCAATAATAACAGAAGGGATGTGGGTCAAACTGTAATGTTAAAATACTATTTTCCAAAGCTAAACTCTGCTGTGATTATTAGTTATTATCACCGTACATTGTGTTCAAATGCTCATTTTTCTGTGAACTTTGCTTTAAAATAAGTTATTTGAGGTTGAAAAACGGGATTTGACGTCATATATGACGATGATTGACAGCCATGGATCTTGCGTAGCTCTTTTAGAGGTCCATCCCCGTCTGGACTTAAGCGCTTTTTTGTGCACCTGCAGTTACGCACTTCTCTCCTATGCGTATTCTCCGGTCCAGGCTGCTGACACGCCCACCGAGAGTGAGGTAGAACTAAAGCTCGTATGTGTGAATGAAGGCGGGCTAAAGGAAAGGAGGCGGTGATGTCATTTTTTTGGGGCTGTCTAGAAATCACGGAACCTGGAGTTTTACCAACGTTTGTAAACGTCATTGAAATCTATGAAAATGATAAAATTCACTTTTAATTTGAAACGCCTTCATTGATAAACAATGTAACAGGTTGATTTGATCAGATCATTGATCAGATTATTGTAGTGTGACTGAGTCACAGTTAAAATCTCTTTCCTTCATCATCATCATCATCATCATCATCATCATCATCACTGTAAAGTGTGACAGAGTTATATGATGTAGATATGATGTAATAACGCGTCCACAGATCGTCCTGCTTTAACACAGATGGATGTTTACAGTGAAACAGAATTATTAACTTCTATAATACACAGTTTTAAATATAAATAGTTTAAAGTGAGCTGAGCCTCATTAAAATATGTGTGGGAACAGTTTGTGTTCCATCCTCATCTGCATATGACAGCATGTTTCACTCTGTAGTGGATCAAACTGTGACTTTACGTTGGACATAGTATGAAAATAGTTGAATCACTGTGACCAACGTGGACAGAAGTCTGTGTCTGTCACAGTTTTAATTAATCACACAGCAGCAGCTGAGTGATCACAGCTGCTGCTGCACGACGCACAAGTCTGTGTGGCTTCAAATGTAACTAAGTCCATATTTCTAGTGTAATATAATATTTCACCTTATGGGGGCGCTGAACTTATTCCAGGGTTAGAAGAACGTAAGAGGAACACGACTTACGCACACCGGAGAATGTGGGTAAAGCCAGATTTGAATGGGAACGCCCACATTTCAGGGCTGCTCCACCCACAGTGAGTAACTGGGATGAAGGCGTGCAGTGACTGACTTAAGTACAAGCGGAGAATAGCATACAGACAGAAACGGCACCGCTGTGTGGCTTTTTGGACTTCCGCACATGAGAGAATAGAGCCCTTAGTGAATAGCAGTTACGTTGTGAAGAAAAGCTGAGACGCCATTAAACTTTTCCGTTCAGTTTTTCATCTTTTTTCAGCTCCTAGTACTAGTTCTAACCTCTATGATCTGATCATCTGAACAAGACGTTGGTAGAATTTCCAGTGGGAAAGATACTAAAGTTCATGGTGTAGCTGGGCTGCGTAACCCATCAGGGCAGTACCCTAAATGGGCGGGGCGTGTTACCAGGGCTCCTCCTGACAGACCCTACTGTGCACAGACTCTTTCTCCAAATGAAGTCAAATTTGCAAGAAGGACGCGCCCCTAAGAGTCGTGTTTTGGCTTCAAGAACGTTGAGTAGGAACAGCTACAGTACACGCCCACTGGTCAGAACACATTAGTCCAGTTTTGAAGTCTTTACACTGGCTCTCAGTCAGCCTCAGAGGAGACTGTAAAGTTCTGCTGCTAGTTATAAATGTGTGAATGGGTTTGGTCCAGAATACATCAGTGAGATGTTAGTCAGGTATGAACCCAGCAGGTCTCTCAGATCTATGGACACAGGTCAGATAGTGGAGCCCAGAGCTCACAGTAACCATGGTGATGCTGTGTTTAGTTGTTATGCTGCAAAGAAGTGGAACAAACTGTAGCAGAGCTGAAGTCAGCATCACATGTGAACATTTTTTAAATCAAAGTTAAAGGAACTATTTTTCTCTACTGTATATGATTGAGAGAGAGATTTATGGTCATGTTGATGATGTAATTTGTTTGTTGATGATTTTAAATGATTTTGCTGCTGATTTTAAATGTTCTTATTGATTTTTAAGCTGTTGAATGTTTTCTGTTGCACATTTTGATCATGTAAAGCACATTGATTTGCCTGGTGTATGAAACGCGCTATACAAACACATTTGCCTTCCCTTTTTTGAACAAATGCAATGCTGCATTAGAAGAATATTAGTGAGTATTTGATTTGCTTGTTTCCACAAAGTTAAATTCCTTGTATTGTTTTTAAACTGAACTTGGCGAATAAAACATTTCTGATTGTGGGTCTCATTACAAAGCATTTTGAAGTGTTTCTCCTATAGGGTGTACATGTAGGACATGCTCAGGTCTCAGAGTGAGGTATCGGGTATCAGGAAATCCCATTTATCGATCCAAACGGACTCATGACTCAGCAAAACCTCTGTCATTGGTCAGACCAAACGGACTCATGACTCAGCAAACTTATCACTTATCAAAACAAGCGGCGTCATATGGCACAGCCTCAGGCTTCAAAATAAAAGTTGTCGAAAACACTACATCACATTTTATTTTGAAGGAACTGGAAATACATATGAACCCATATGAACCCAGAGGTTCAAAATACACAAAACTAAATATTTATACAAATTACACAAAATAACAACACACTCATTTGCACATAATTGACAACTCTACTTAAGCTCCTCCCACTATATGAATGCATACTTCCGACGGGCACTGTACTAGCGTATCATAAAAATATATTTTTCTCGATATTATTTTGTAATCGTTGAGTGTAATAATTCAAATGGTAACAGAATTTTGATGAATTGCACAGCCTTATTATGGTGGATAAAATAAACGCTGGCTTCATTTGCCTTAAATCTGAAGGTTCTTCAGTGAGTACAGAGGTATTCTGAGGTTGGTTGAGTTAATACCCAGAACCAATGGGTGCAGGCCAGAAACACTCCACTGCTCTCATGTCTTCACTGAAAATATGACTATGACAAATCAATGTGAGGGAGAAACGAGCAGACGTCACACAGCTGTAGGATGATCCATATTAACCCATCAGATTTACACTCACGCAGCACAAGCCACGTTCTCCAAAAAGAAACATGTGTTGCAGGAATATCGTTCAAAACAACCAAATAAAGTCCACTCAGACACCACTTCCTCCCCCCTGACCCATAGCCGAGCTACGAAGGAGAAACATCTACAGAATCAGGCGCTGCTCAGCCACCTCAGTGCTGACTTAGAAAACAAGCAAAGGACACGCATGCCAAAGCAAACACAGGAAAAGACCAATAACTGAGTGAAACCCACTGGAATAGCCAAAAGTAAGAAAGAGCTCAATGGAAAGCAGAGGTGGTAAAAGTACTAGTCTTTAGTACACAAGTAAAAGTATAGATACTTGAATAAAAAATGACTCTGGTAAAAGTAAAAGTATTGAAGTTGCTCTCTTACTTGAATAAAAGTAAAAAACTACATGCTACTAAATATACAAAAAATGTAAAAAGTAAAACAAACGTCCCTTTAATAATAAGACGGGGTTTTAAAACTGGAACATGTAAATATATCAATTCTGTTACCTTTGAACACCTGGAGATTTTAGCACTTATAATGAATACAATTTGTAGATAAAATGTGTCAAGAAATGACAGTTTAAATTCTGAATTTAACCCAGAGCAGCTTTGAATTTAACATTTTTGAAAACCTTAAAATATTAACCATAAAACAAAGGGACCTGCAGAACAGAAAAAAAATGAAACTACCAGCATTTTATGTCTTTTTACATTGTGAAGTCATCTTTGAAGGTCTTAAAAGTAATGAGCTCATTTTTAAAATGTAAGGATTAGGAAGTACAGATGTTTTTTTCAAAAGTAAAAAGTTGGCAAAAAAAACAAATACTCAAAAGTACAGATACCAGAAAAAAAGTACTTAAAAAGCTGCTATCCAGAGTTTCTGAGAGAACATCTCAATGTCCCGCCCCCCACAGCTCTACTTCCTCCCGTCTCTGCCAATCTACCAGAAGCTCCGCCTCTAAGTTTGTGCACGCACAATGCAAAACATAAGTCGCATTTTCTATAAAAACTACACATTTATTGTTAAAGTTCCATAACTTTTGATTAAAACATGTTTATTACCTGTCCATGAGAAATCCTGGTCTGTTTGGAATCCTTTTAAAAGCAGTAAGCCCCTCCCCCTTTGAAAAGCAGCTTTGAGATAAATTCTGTTACGGTCACAAAGACTTTTATCCACAAGCTTTATACCGGAACTTTTCTTTGTCTTTTGGTAGAAGCTTTATACGTTGGCAGTCATGGAATGGGTAACTGGAGTTTGGGAGCGCTGCTCCATGACGCTACGTTGCTCCATGACACTACGTTGCTCCATGACGCAACGCTGCTCCATGACGCTACGTTGCTCCATGACGCAACGCTGCTCCATGACGCTACGTTGCTCCATGACGCTACGCTGCTCCATGACGCTACGTTGCTCCATGACGCTACGTTGCTCCATGACGCTACGTTGCTCCATGACGCAACGCTGCTCCATGACGCTACGTTGCTCCATGACGCTACGTTGCTCCATGACGCAACGCTGCTCCATGACGCAACGCTGCTCCATGACGCTACGTTGCTCCATGACGCTACGCTGCTCCATGACGCTATGCTGCTCCATGACGCTACGCTGCTCCATGACGCTATGCTGCTCCATGACGCTACGCTGCTCCATGATGCTACGCTGCTCCATGACGCTACGCTGCTCAAAGTGATACGCCTGTTTGAGACGCGCAGCCTCGTTTCCGTGCACAGTTTACGCAGCATTCACTTTGATTGACAGTCATCGCTCCAAGAAGTGGAAGCCTATACTTATATACATTAATGTATATGAATGACCACCAGCAGTAGATCATAGTAAACGACTAGTTAGGTATTTTTATGAATTTCAAAAGAATGATACATAAACAGATTTCTCAGAAACTCCAGATATCAGCTTTAAGTCCAGTATTTGTACTTTGTTACTCCTCACCTCTGGTGGAAACTCAAAATAAACTATTTACTAGGGATGCACTGAATATTCGGTGGCCGGATATATTCGGTCAAATATTGCAAAAAAAGCCACATTCGGCCTTCAGTTTAGTGAGTTAAAAGCAATAGTAACGTGTGACGTAATGACGCAATCAAACAGCGTGCAGTGATTTTGAGTCAGAAAAGTGTGTGAGTGTTGCTGCAGAACCAGCAGCAGCTCCTCCTTTACGCACACGAACACAGCCAACACCTGCCAACGTGGGTAAAATCCAACTGTCCCGTTTAAAGCTGACTTTTTATAAAATGTGTAATGACAAGGGAGGAAACATACCTTTTTACACTTTGTCCCTCTGAATGAGGCTAAAGGATGTTTATCACTGTAGCTAAACCATTAGATAGTGATTATTTTCATCATAGCTCCCCTTTATTGCACTTTAGCTTTTTTTTGGGAATGCATGTTTTGTTTTATTTGAAGGACTAATATAAATGAAATACTTTGTTGTGCTTTTTTTTTGAAAAGCAAAGGCTACTGGAATATTCTAAAAGTGTCAAAATATTCAATAAACATTTACTTTCTTTAAAAAACATGTCTAAAAATGTATTCTAGGCTATTTCTGCACTATTAAATTCAGTATTCAGCCAAGCTTTTAGTTTTAAATTTTCATTTAGGTGCATCCCTACTATTTACGCTGCTTACACACAAACAAAACAAGGTGTTAGTGGTTGAACATGAGCTGGTTGCTTTATTCACCCTCACACCAACATGTTTTAGTCCAAAGTTTTAGTAATTAAATAAACTAGGGCTGCACAGACTACAGAACTTTGTGGTCGATCACCGATTTTTAAAAAGCCTGATTTGCCAATCCAGATTTTTATTTTTAATAACTAATGGGTATACTATACACCACACGTGTCAAACTTCACTGTAAACCTCAATAAGTTACCAGATTAACTAAACTTAACTAACCTAACTTGATTAACTTAAAAGTCAACATTTTCCAGAATTTAAAAGGTTGAATGATGGCCACTTGTACTTTTTGATAACAGTTAAATTAAAGTGCTATATGAATTAGTAAGTTTATTTTTAAATAATACCTATTTGGAACAATAGGACTTTATCATTCTTAGCATGTAATTACTTAATTCTATTAAGTTGGACTTCAGTAGTTTTTTTTTTTAAGTTATGTTTACTTATAAACAAATATAGTTCAATTTACTCAAAAATGATTAAAGTTTCTGAAAAAGGAAAAATATGTTCCACCAACTTAACATAATTAGGTTAGTAGAACTTTTTCTATTACTTTGAGTAAAAAGCACTTCATCTATTGAATTACTCTGAACGTTAAGGTTCACAGTGTTTATTTATTTACTAATTGAACCATTGTTTTCATGAGACAAGCAGCAGATTAATGAGTTCAGTCTATGGACTTCAGACGTCTTAAATAAACAGTACAGTTATAAATCATCAGCAAACAGATAATATGAAATGTCAATAAACCGCTGCAGTATCTGGCAGAGAGGGAAGATATACAGAAGAAATATGAGCGGACCAAGGACAGAGCCCTGAGGAACACCACACAATAGATCAGTTATTTTGTGCTTGATTTACAAACTAAAGCTTCTGTTTTGTTCTTTTATCGTCAGTTTCTTGTCATTTTTACTTGATGGTTATTGAGAAGCAGAACAGCTGTGCTTCTGTGATTCTGTGTATGCTGAGTAGAAACTGTTTAGTTTAATTAAATTATTTAATTATAATGTCTAAAATATTATTAATCATTGTTAATTTATCAAATAAGATGAAATTGTTTGAGTTAACTAAATGTATCAAATTATTAAATTAATTAGTTATATTGATTTATACATTAAAATGTTAGATTAGAGTTAAATAATAAGGTTGATTTGGTAAAGCTAATTAATATTAAATTTAAACTTAATTTCAATACATTTATTCAAGTTTATTAAAAATTTAACAACTTAAATTTTGGGAGCTATTTCATTTTTTTCTTTATTTAATGTCAATTAAGTGAAGATAATTAATTTGCTTATTCTTATCCTATCCTAAGTTTAAATTAAAGCAACCATAAGGTTTGAAAAAGTGAATACATTTAAAAGCTAAAATATAATTTGTGAGGAAAGAATGTCTAACTTCAGTGTTTAAATGTTGACATTTGTTTGTTTTTCTGATACAATTCAAGGTTTTTCACCTGAGGAACGTCACGAGTTCAATGTTTAAATCAACCAATAAAACAACTTTATTACAAATTAACTGCTTCATTTCTCGAGTGGAATCCAGTTTTGAAAACTACGGAAGACGCTGACAATCGCTTTTAGCAAGGATTTAAAACAGTTTGAAAGTTATTTAGTTTTATGTATTCATTAATTCATTAACTCGTCGTTTGGACGAATGGGACTAAATGTGCTGGGATTCAGACCAAGGGTAAAAAGGTTGAAAAAATACAAGGAATTAACAGAAAAAAATAGGCTTTACAAATGGTTTAAAACCAATAACTCTTTGTGTTTGTCTTTAAATGAGTGGAAATTGAATGTGTTTCCTGTGAGGTGGCTCTGGTTTCAATGATTAGGGTTTGTGGAGGAGAAATGACACAAATCTCCTCGGTTGCTAAAAAGAAATAATTTGGTTTAATGCAATGAACTTCAAAAGTCCTCCTTTACATAACTCTGATTGAAACCAGGAGGACTATCAGACCAAACCAGGAGGACCATCAGACCAAATCAGGAGGACCATCAGACCAAACCAGGAGGACCATCAGACCAAACCAGGAGGACCATCAGACCAAACCAGGAGGACCATCAGACCAAACCAGGAGGACCATCAGACCAAATCAGGAGGACCATCAGACCAAACCAGGAGGACCATCAGACCAAACCAGGAGGACCATCAGACCAAACCAGGAGGACCATCAGACCAAACCAGGAGGACCATCAGACCAAATCAGGAGGACCATCAGACCAAACGAGGAGCTCTTCCACTTTAAGTTTGTATTATTCAATCTTTTGTTATTGTGATTACAATTATAATTGATGTCAAAAATATATCATCTATGTTACGAATGTATGTTTTATTTCATTTTTATTTATTGTTGGTTGTTCTTTTTTTAAACAAATGCTAGCAGCGTACAACAGGTGTGTAAAAACAACAAGCACCACTGTGATTCATTGTAAACTTTGGCTAATAATGGGAACCAAGCCAGAAGATTACGCACATCATCTACTGTGAGAACAAGGTGTGGCCATCAAACACAACCTCTAACAACCAGGATGACTGTTAAACAAGCATCAACACAATCAAATAGCTGGAAAAAAAAAAGAATAAAATCTCACTGGATGAGAAATGCATCACCACACAACATGTAGAACAGCAACTAACAATTATTTTCATAATCAATTAATCAGATTTTTTAAAACAGTTTATCTATAAAGAACATTTAAACCCTGCTTAAGCTGATTAAACTGAAATAAAAGTGTTTCTCACAAACAAACGCTCGCACACGCAAGTAACACACAAACACTGCTGCGCGCGCACCCAAATACTCGTGCACGCACACACAATAATATTCATGCGCACACACAATAACACTCGTGTGCTCACACACACAATAATGCTCTGCCAGTGCACAAAATAAAAACTTTTGGTGCACACACACACAAACACCCCTGAGCACGCACAAACACTCTGCCAGCGAACACACAAACACTCTGCCAGCGCACACACAAACACTCTGCCAGCGCACACACAAACACTCATGCGCGTGCACACACAAACACTGATGCACACACAAACACTCTGCCAGCGAACACACAAACACTCTGCCAGCGCACACACAAACACTCATGCGCGTGCACACACAAACACTGATGCACACACAAACACTCTGCCAGCGAACACACAAACACTCTGCCAGCGCACACACAAACAGTCGTGCGCATGCACACACAAACACTGATGCACGCACACAAACAGTCTGCCAGCAAACACACAAACACTCCTGGTGCACGCATACCCAAACACTGCGCGTGCGCACACACAAACACTCCTGTGCGTGCACACACAAACACTCGTGCGCATGCACACACAAACATTCGTGCGCGCACACACAAACACTCGTGCGCACACACAAAGCCACAAAGCTCTGCTGGTGAATCAAACGTCTCTGCGTCACGAGCAGTGACCATAAATCACACGATGCAACAAATCAATAATGATATTTGTTGCCAACGCTTTTAAAAGTCGATGTTTCATTCAGATACAACTTCATCGTTGACAGTAGAAGTATATAAATGTCCTTTGACTTAAAGGAGGCTGTGTGTGTGTGTGTGTGTGTGTGTGTGTGTTGTAGTTTGGTTGGACAAGACACTGAATGGTTAATGACTTTTCCATGTATGTTTTTTGTTTTTAAAGCACTTAAATACTAAAGAAAAATGTTAGAAAACTAAACATCCCATTTCTCTACTCCACTAATCATTTGTACAAATACTACAAGTTTATTTTATTGTATTGACAATGAAATTAGATTAAAAGTTTTTAAAATATTGTTCCGTGCTAGGTTGGCTAAGGCAGTGGTTCTCTAACTGTTTTGAACCCATTTATGTCCAACGAGAACATTTTACTCAGAATTCTGTGTAATCATAGCTGAAATGTAATTTAGCTCAGATAAATTACTTTGTAATTATAAATCTATAGACATTTCTATGGTATTTTATAGAAATTCTACAAAAACTGTTCGTTACAATTTAATTAAACGTAAAGTCAAACCTGGTGAACCATGTTACAGTTCTATGTCTTACACATACGTAGTTAATAATTATTAAAATATGTTTCATAACTGTCACTTCTCTTAAGAATCATTTTACCATTTAAAAAAATAAAGAGAAAAAAGTCTCAGACGCCCACACCATAAATATTAATACCAATATTTTCATTGATTATGAAACCTAACAAGGTAATCAATAGATGAGAAACTAATTGTATGATAGATATTTATTAGTGTATTTACAGCTGATTTAACGCATGGATCAAACTGACCTGTTAGCATTAGAGATGCTAACAGAACGCTAACACAAGAGGACAGTTACGTTTTATATGCTTAATTATTAAAGGATTAGTAATTATAATTATAGAGCGGCGACTAATGATTATTTTTATGGTTGACTAATCTATTGATTTATTTTTTCTATTAGTCAATGAGTCACGATTATTGTTTTGTTTTGAAACATATTTTGGAAGTTATTTTAACACCTGTAAACGTGTTGTGTGTGACAGCAAAACAAATAGTGGAGTTGTTATATTTAATACATGAAATATCATTGAAATCACAATGAATTCATGAATAGATGAAATATCACAAACTTAAAGTGTAAGTTGTGTTGAACAAAGTATTAATATTAAACAAAGAGTAAAAGCTGGAGCTATCCTGTAGGTTGTGGAGGTAATGAGGTTTAAACCAATCAGAGAGCTGCTTTTACTTATGTCAAGTCCATAAAATAAAAAATAAAAATAATAACATCTTGTTTGAAATAATCCTTACAAGTTAATAAATGTCTAATTAATGTTAGACAAATCACATAGTTGATCATAAATTAAATAGGTTTACTGTTCACAATAAACACTAATATCAGCAGAAAATGATATAATGAGTTTGTACGTCACTAACTCACTGATGAGCGCTGTGATAAACATGATTTCAGACGTATACACAGACCTAATTATTACCTAATATTTATTAATAACTATTTAAATCAAAGATGGCTAACAAACACAATAGCCTGTGATTAGAAATGAAATATTAGGGTAAATATTAGTGGAAGTGATGTCACTGCTCTCTGGGTCCATGTACAAACCTGGTTCTATATATATATATATACAGTATATATATATATATACAGTATACATATACAGTATATATATATATACAGTATATACATATAAGATGTATCTCTGTCGTACTTTAATGACTAAAAGCTAAACAAAGTTTTTCACTGGTTTTTGTTTTCGATGAAAAGTTCTAAAGCTTTATAAACTTTAGGTTAAAGTTTCTTCTGTGTTTTCATCTCTCCTCCATTCTTCTTCTTCTCTGTTTACGGCACAAAGTTGTTGGTGCAACACTGCCCCTATCAGTCAGTGTGAGGTACTGCAGCAGAAAGAAAACAGGAAGTGGCTGCTGTCTGGATTTTATCATTCATTTACAAAATTAAACAATGCGTCAATGACAAAATCCTTTGTAGTCAACACTATTGATTATGTCGACTAATCATTGCAGCCTTAGCTTAAGTGAATTTGAACTGGGGAAAAAAGAGCAATTGTAACGATCGGTCCCTGCAGAATCTGCACTTGAGAAATAATTGATTTTCTAACAAAATTATTGTATTTTAGGGAATTATTTGCAAGATTTAAAAAAAAAAAAATGATTTCTTTCCATAATTTGCCATTAAAAATTCTTGCTAAACTTTAATTCCCTAAATATATTGTGGAGTTTCATTTAATTTGTTAATTTTAGATATCTACAACTGGATTATTTTGTAATTTACACAATAATTCATGTTTTCTCTGTCATCTTTTCTTCTGTGGGACGAATTGGAAGCTCGAAAGGACCGGATTTGCCCCCCGGGCCTTGAGTTTGACACATTTGCCATAGGATATCTTAATTTGTTACAGAACTATATAAAAATGTTGCATGTTTGACAATTAGGTAAAAGCTGTTAGTGAGTAGCTTGTTTTTCCTATTTTTTTTATTTTTTTTAAAAAGGGGAAGAGAAGAAAAAAAATGGGGAAAAATAAAATAAAGTGTTAACTTAAACATTTCTTATCTTTTTTAGTAACTGCTGGTCTCCCTTATTATTCTACCCTTTAATTGAATTGAAATCATGAACATGTATTATTTAAGAAGTGTAAATCAAACTGGTAACGTTTTGAATAATTCAGTAGATAAAATATCTCAGTTTCATAAAGGTTGGTTTAAACTGAACAGGAGATAAACTTACTACATTACCAGTCAATATCAACTGAGTTAATGAATATATTAATCACTATTAGAATGATGATGAGTTAGTTTATTACTATTATGAATTAGTGGTGTGTTGTGTGGACCTGTGGGTGATATTTACTATTCTGTTACTGGACCACAGCCACCAACGTCTCCTCTGAGTGGAATGGAAAAGAACAGGCAGTAATAATCACACTCACACGTTTAGATAAAGCCGCTGAGGGCAGTGGAAATAGTGAGTGGAGCAGATTTTTACACTTAATCAGGCTGAGAAAAAGTTAAAGAACAGATTACAAACTTTCTCTTCTATTGTGTACATGTCTTAAAACAGAAAAATATTCCCTCCTATCTCCTTTCCTATCCACTTTTCCTTAACCCTGGTGTTAAGTGGCGGCCATGATAAGGAACGTTCCACTTCTCTAAAAGGAAAGGAGGATTAATCCGTGTACCCTTCGTTCTTTGGTTATTTTGTTTAAAAACTAAATAACAAAATAGAAAAATATTTCATTCATTTAGAATCAGAAACAGGAAAACGGAAAAACCAAATATAAAAAAGAACAGGTGTATTTCTGATGAACAAATCTGTGACGCAGGTGACGACAGTGTCTCAGACAGTGGGATGATGGGGGGGGGGATGAGGGGGGGACCACAAAACAAAGCATTAACGTGAGCAGCCTGAGCGTTATTAGCGTTTTGGAAGCAGAGAAGAAGAGACGACTCACTTTAGGAGGACGTCCGTCGGGCCCCTCAGGAGCCCGTCCCCTCAGGTTGATGATATGGACCTCCTGAGGCTGACTGATGGTGGCTCTGCTCACACACCCAGCCAGGGCCGTGAAGCTCTTCAGGACGGCCTGCACTGGGTGCCCCGCCCCCACGGGCAGCAGCTCACATGGGCTGCGAAACGGAGGAGCTGCAGGAAAATAAAATCTGTGTGAATGTTTACATCAAACATGCAAATCTTTGAACAAACGTTGACGTTTCTTTACATTTAAAGCAAAAAATGTCAGAAAAAGTCTAACATAAAGATGAAGGTATTTGTTGCTGTGGTGAGTCCCTGACACACACTGTACATGAATAAAACAAACATTTATTAAACCTTGTTACCATTTACATTACAATCATCTTCTTTGTGTACTTTTAAGGTAGTGGTTTGTTTTTGTTTGTTTGTTTCATTCAAGACATTAAAACACATTTATTTCTCCTCCACAGTGAAAAAAAGAAAACATGAATAAAAAGGAGCAGAAAGAAGTAAAACTTATAAAATCGGTCCCTTCCATAAAGAATGAATTACAGTCAAACTGTAACTACACATCTACACTTCTGTCTCAGATAATCCACTATATAGATATTCCAGTGTATACAGTAGATAATCCTAAACACAGTGTGAGTGCTCACAATCAGTTCCATTTTTAGTAGCCGTTATAGTTACGTACCGCGTGAGCAGCAATCTAGACGGAACAGAAAATGCTAAACCGCCTGTGATACTACAGCTCGTTGCGAGATATTCCTCTCATGAAGGTGCTCCAGGAACGGACGCAGTGGCTCGACCTCATTCATTTTTCTAACGGGGAAAGAAGCCACATCCTGGACACGCCCATAGCCCCGGAGGGGTTCTTTGGCTCCGCACGATGATGCAGCGATGATGTGAGGCTAAAAAGAAGGACGACGAGGCCCTCCGCCTCTGTCTTCCTCGGAAATCCCCGGCCCCATCTCCACCCATGCAATGGAAAGCGTTCCCTCAAATTGCTCCTCAGGGCCCCCCGTTCAGAACACCGAGACCGTCTGCTCCTCGGTCCGCCCCGCCACTCAATGTCGCTCGTCCGGCTGGCCTCGGCTGCAGCTGAGCTGGCACAGCCTGCTCAGCGCACACAGGCTAAGGAGAAGAAGAGGACGGTCTCCTCTCCTCTGATGAAGCAGCTGGAGGTTCCCCGTTCCCTAGCTCCACCTGTTCTGCTTTCATACGTGCATCCGGGGGCCCTCTCCATGCCCCAGTCTCCCCGCTGCCACGACAAGGTCCGGTGACGGCCGGACCATGCTATGGTGGCCACGCCTCCCTCCCCCTCCCTGAGTCAGGAGCAGTGGGGCCCATCATGCTTCCTATCTTCCTTTTGTATATCTCTTTTTCTGATGCTAATAAGTGCAATGTCATGACGTGACGCTGAGTCGCTGAAGGACACATTCTGTCAAAATGGCTGACACACGGCTAGGGGTCACGTGACTGAGAGATCCCTATACCACCTCGTATTGCCTTTGACTAGATCTGACGTGTTTGTGACGCAGTGGTTGGACAAAACAGTGGACTATCACCTTAAATGAACTACAGCATTCCTGTGGTTAGAAGAGGTGAAGATGATAAGAAAGTGACGTAGCAGCTCTGGCCGCTGCCTGACTCCGCTGCTGCTGTGATAAACACACGTCCTGACTCACAATCACAATAACTGCTTAAATAGCCATGTGTTTGACAGTAACGTGCAGTTTTTTGGCTAAAAACAACAACAAGAGTGTGTGGATAGCAAAAGAAATGCTATGGTGATCAATGATCTCCCTCTACAAGAGCGTCTACAGACACACCCACTCATGCATATGCATGAAGGCCCCAAAAACAGCCTGTTTTGAGAGGTGTCATTAAAGTGATTTGTCAGAGGCTCAGGACTTGTCCACACGGAGACAGGTTTTTTATCGTTCACGCCTTGCGTCCACACAGCAACACAGATTTGGAAGCCGAAATGGGTGTGAAAATACCTTCTCGTTGGTCCACAAGTAAATCTTCTGTCATGTTTTTTTATTTCTTGTTTCTTTACAACACAAGTTTTATTAGCATCTTCGTGTGTCTTCTCCTTCTTCTTCTGTATTTACGGCAGAGTGGACGCCACAAAGCGTATTACTGCCCTCCACTGGTCTTTACTGTAATGACTAGATCCTCCAAAGGCACAGTCTCATACAGGAACTGCAGCACAACCTTAAAATCATCTGATGGTTCTTTTTATGACCAAATAAAGAACAAATAGAAAAAACCTCCACTTGTGATCGAGACATGCTTGTAAATAGAAGCCGCTTTTCTCTCTGTCTTCTTCCCTGTTTCTGTGTGTTTCTGTGGCAGGGTTACAGCGCCACATAGAGGCCCCTAATGTTTACTACAGTGTTTTCTGTCTTTTCGTGTGGACGCACACATAATTACCCATTTTAAGGGAAAGCGTTTTCGTTTCGTCTCCATGGAGATGGAGCCTGAATCTGTGGAAAACAGGTGAGTTTGGGAAAATAAACCTCAAATACTATGTTGTTGGGGTTCTTAGAACAAATGGAGAAGAGCATAATACTGGAACTTTAAATCCAGAGTCCTCTCAGAACATCTTGGATTACAATATGATCAAAGGTTAGGATGGATTTATGACCAAATGACACCAAATAACTTACTGGATGAGTTTTCTGTACGAGTTACGGGTTTCCTTATTATTCCTTAGACTTATTATCCAGTATCTCCTGTAGATGGGCTTGAAGGAGAGATGTCTTGAACTCTCTTTCCCTTCTCTTACCGGTTATAACGTGGCGTGGTAACACCTATCGAGGGACGTTGACTTACTTTTCCCCTGATTTACTGATAGTGTGCTCTGTCAGTACGTGATAGAAACCAAATGTGGCACTCGAGCCAAAAACGTTTGCCCATGCACGCCCTAGAACCTCATGTTGTCTTTGAGCGTGTGTTCTTTCCATCTCAGGGTCAGACCTATTTGACGCCCTAACCTTTGTGCCAGCCTCACATTTCAAACCCACACGCACACAATACCCTGCCAGGAGTAATCAGGAGGTGCATATGGAAACAATAAAAAACATTTGATTCTAAACAGTGCAGGGAGTTCTCTCCAAAGAACATACACTTATTGTTTGTGGTAAAACAGCAGAAAGCCAAAGACCATGTATGGCATTGCTCCATCCTTCTTGTTGTGAGCAAACACAGAGGCTTTATTGTTACCATACGTCTCTTCGTCTCGTCTTTCTCACAAACCCAGGCTGTGCCCGGAAAAAGTTATCTTTATTTTTGAGAGAAATACACGCCAGTATCTTCTTAAATCCATGTACCGTTTGTTTTTTAGTTATTACGCTTTAAAACTAAATCAAAATAACAAACACAGTGTGGTTATTTAGTTTTACTGATTTAAAACTAAAACAGAAATAGAGAAAAATCAAAAAAGATAAGCAAGATTTCTTCAATTTAAAAAAAATCTTGTTCTGTTTGTGAGATATTTGGATATTTACGGTAAAATTAGAGCGAGAACTAAAGTCCACTAGACCTGGTTTCCCTCCACAGGTCCTGGACCAGGTCTCCTCACACAATAGGACTGTTTAGGATTTATTTCAGCAGTTTTCTGATCATGTTTTCATTCAGTCTGTGGATGTTTGAACTCGTAAAAAGCTGCACACGTTTATGTTTCGTTTTAATAATAATAATGCATTGGATTTTATATAGAGCTTAGTCATAGACACTCAAAGTCACTTTACAGAATTAAAACATTCTTTCACTCCACACTTAGTGGGTGTAAGCTACTATCGTAGCCACAGCTGCCCTGGGGCAGACTGACAGAGGCGAGGCTGCCATGGTACTAGGCATACTAGGCAATGTGGGTGAAGTGCCTTGCCCAAGGACACAATGACAGATATCACTGGAGCGACTGTCCCCCACTGTGGCCCCCGGAATTCTCAGTGGTCTCCATCATCTACTGACCAGGACCAGACCAGCTTAGCTTCACAGATCTAACCAGATCAGCCAATCACAGGCTGGGATGGTTTTATGGTGTTATGGTCCAAATAGTATCCAGATAAACTGGTGACTGAGAACTGTGAGGAACAACAGATATTAGAACTTCTACCATTTGACACTTTTGCAAAAACAATTACAGCTTTTTTGAGGTCAGTAAATATATTTATTTTGCATGTTATAATACCTTGAGCCACTAACGGCAGCTGTCAACACACACAAAAGTTAATCACAAGAAATGAGGAGCACCAGTAAATTCATTACACCACCTCTGCTTCCTTTAATCACACATCATGTGCATTATTTTCGTAGCATCTATTATTTGTTTTGATGTACAGTATTTATGTAATAATAATGTTTCTGTTCACCAGTTTAAATATCTAAATATCACACAAACAGAAAATGTAATATCAAAATAGAAAAACGCTGCTTATCTGCTTTTAGATTTTTCTGTATTTCTGTTTTGGTTTTAAGTCAGTAAAATGAAATAACCACACTGTTTATTTGTTATTTAGATTTTGTTTTAAAGTGTAATAACCAAAGAAGGAATGGTACACAGATCTTCTTACTGCTGTGACAGAAAGAAACACACATGGCCTAATGGTTAAAAGCTGCGGTGCATCAGCATTTCAACCTCCCTTTTCCTCCCTAAGGAGCGTCGACCTATTCCCTCCCTGCGTATGTCATCACGCCGCACTCCCACTAACACGTCTGAGGGCACTCACTCTCACTTTTTCCCCTCACACGCAGAGAATAACAAACAACTGAGAGCAACAAAGACAAAAACACCAGTTCTCTGCCAAAGGATTACACCATTTACTGGGCCACAGTTTGATTGGCTAATTGTTTAGAAACAACAGAGCAGGGAATTGTGGGGGAAAAAGGGGCGAATGAATGCAAAAGTAGGGCATTGATAATAATGATATAATCACTAAACATAAAACTAAAGAAAACAAAGAAATGATGGTGATGATTTCCAAAGGATGATCCTTCAGGTTTAGAGACGTATCTTCTCATCTTTAGGGAGAAATGTTTTCACTGGCAAAGTTATGGCTACGACTAATGCTTTAATTTCATGATTAAAAAATGAGGATAACATGATCAGAGTCCTGAGAAAAGGAATGTTTTAAATTATCTCCAAAAAGGACAAGTCTTGAAAAACAGTGTCAGGGTTTAATGGAAATAAGAAAACAAATATGGGATGAACCACGCTGATTTAGACTTCATCAAGTCTAGCTTTTAGCAGAGTAATCTGATTACACGCTGTTTCTACGAATCCTTGTTGAGTGTTTCAAACAAGTCCTTTGATACAAAGATGATTATTACTGCTGCTAAAGTCTAAATACCACAAATGTATCCAAATCACTGTTTCTCAAATGGGGGTACACAATGGTACTAAAGGGGGTATGAGTGAGAGAGAGAGGAAAATTATAAAATAAAAGCATTAAAAATATATGGTTTTATAATGTTTATTTTTTAGTTAAAAATGATACTCACACTAAATATTACCAGCAACTCACAAAACAACAACAAACACACAAAATAAGAGAAAAATAATACTAAATAATAATAAGAAGAACAACGAAATACACAAAAAAAAACACACACTAAGAGAGAAAAAATACTTTCCATTACCAGCAACACACAAAACAACAACAAAGACACACTAAATAAATAAAAAAAAAACACTAAATACCGTTTATTTCACTAACAAAATGAGATTCTTTAAAATGTGTTATCACTCATTCATTCCATCAATATGATCTATTGTTGTTTCTTCACAGAATTTTGAGTAAAATGTTGTAGTCAGACATGAGGGTGAACCAGTGATCTAAATCACCCTGGGAATGAACAGTATAATCTACAAAAACACTAAAAACCCTCAACCCTGATTGTTAGATTTGCCTAATTACTGTTATGGCAATTTTTATATTCATCATCATATCGTCAAATGTATGTTCATGTGTACAATTTGTCATGTTTTAATACATGATGACTCCATTACTCTTTGAACAGCTGAATCATGTTAGATTAAACAGTACAGATCGTATTGTACTCAGTGCAACACAGAGTCTCTGCTGAAGGCCAAAACTCAAACTCACATGCAGATATACACGAACACACACACTATCAAGGACAGATAAGAGTGGCGCCCAATCTTCCTCATAATATACACGTCTTCATCATCCTCAATTGTTTCCACTGTTGGGCATCTGACTCCCTCCTTCTCCTCACCTCAGGGTGGAACTTTTTCTGTATAAAAGCTTAAGCTGTGAAACTGTTAGTTAGAGCGGGTCTCGGTCCTCGGATCGCCTGGCCGGGCGGTCACTAATTTTGTCCATCTTTGTACTCTTTTTTATTTAGTTTTATAATAAACCTTTTTTATAAAATCATCAATGCCTCGCCTGGACTCCATCACTCAACCAGAGCAATAAATCATGTCTCCAAATGAGGTCAACCGCAAATTTGCCGTGACATTACATTTCAGAGTTGATCTGTTTTAAAATTTTCTATTTTGTCTCCCTTTCATCACTTTTGCTAATCATGACTGGCTTTTAGACGTCACAAAATTGTGCCAAACATAGGTACAAAATACCCCCAGCCTGTGAGCCAGATAGCAAAATAATAGGTGACATGTAGGAGGTAGCAGCGCATCTTTGGATGAGAGATCATCCATGCTCAGCAGAGCTCAGAGGGAGAGAGGAAAGGCATTTACGAGACAGAAAATGGTGCTACGTGCAGAGCTGACGTTCCCAGCAGCGCACACACCGACCAGAGAAAGTGTGGAATTCATGGCTAATGTGGCGATTGTGAGATAAAACCATAAAAAAACAGGGCAAGCAGTGACACTCTGCATGCAGGAGAGAAAGTTGGAGGAACGCCAAAATACAGTAAGAAATCCATTCAACTCTGACCTAGATAGATAAATAATAATAATTTTATCATCAAAAGCCCAGTCTGTTTTTTAATGTTTTATATAAGGAAACGATGTTCAGATGTTAGAGTTGTCACTAAAGCAAAAAAAAAAAAGCTTTAAAGTCACTGACAGGGTTTTTTTTTTTTTTTTTTATAAAAAGGCTTTTCTCAGCTTTTTGCTCTGAAACTGAAGATTTGTGTAAAACTTGCTCTATTCAACGGTTAGGGTTAAACGAGCCAAAAACATTTTTTTTATTTATTTTTTGATGAAAGTAGAGGCTTCAATCTGTCAGAATCTGGTGTCAGATTTCAGATAGTCATAGAAAATATTCTGTGGGTCTTTAAAAATCAGTCAAAATGCTCAAAAACGGCTGGAACTAAGGGGGTAGAAAATCTGAGAATGGCTGGAACTGAATGAGTTAAGAGCCTTTGCGCCGCCATGTTGAAATGATGTCATTGATGACGCCAATCACTCCTTTTAGTTTATTGAGTTCTATATAAGGTGAAGCATTCAGGATCATTTATTATCAGCTTTTTTAATCAAAATAACAACTAGTGCTGCTATGGGTTTCTCTGAAAATCAGTAAAAGTTAAAAAAGTCGATGTAAACCTCTTTTGTTTACTGAAATTTGATAAACAAAATCCGTGAGCTGAAAAAATGTGTGACCACAGGGGGCGACAGTTCCATCTCTGCTGTTTCATAGACGACATGAAGAAGAGCAAAAAATCTGATAATTAAATCATTAAACCAAACCTTCAACCATTTGTGACGAGAACATTGGTTCTTTGCAGCAGACAGATTTTACTTGGGCCAGCATTAATGAGCAGCAGTAGATCCTGGTTCCCAGATCCCAGAGCTCTTCTTCTCTTCTTCATGTCGTCTATGAAACAACTGTCGCCCCCTGTGGTCACAGGTTTTTTTCAGATCATGGATCAAATTTTGGTAAACAAAAGAGTTTTACATGAACTTTTTTCTAACTTTTACTGATTTTTAGAAAAACCCAAAGTAGCACTAGTTGTTATTTTGATTAAAAAAAGCTGTTAAATGATCGTGAAGGCTTCACCTCATATACACCTTTTCGTGTGACATCAACACTTGACTTAGCAACGCGTGCTGCCATTTTAAGAGTGGTAAACATTTGCCTGACAACCACTATTTACCGCTTATATCACGGTGGAGATCTTGAAGTCTGGCTGATTTTTATGGAATAATGACCAAATCCTGTGTAGTATCTGACTGTCATAACCAAAAAGATATTCTTTTATAGAATACTGACAGAAACAGAAATGATAGATCCAAGCACTGAGGAGAACAAACGTAGATGGAACTACGTGGAGCCCAAAAGCAAAGTGGTCGTATGTTTGCAGTAGATATTACGTTAACGGTAGGTTGTGTATTTTCTGATCTAATTTCATGACATTAATGACCATTGTGTAGACGCAGGGCTGTTAATGAGCTAAATATCAGGTTGTTGGAGATCTGGTCATGTTGTCTGGTGGTTTTTCTATGAACCTTGAGGTGTTTGGTATGGACATGATTCTAAACCAATCAGATGTTACTTCCCTTCATATCGGTGCTTGACCTTTGGCTCTAATCTGCTGAAATATTAAAATGGCGGAAGGCGTTGTTAAGGCAAATGTCCCAGATGATGATGTCACAGCGAAAAGGTGACTTAATGGACTAAAGGGGCGATTCACGTCATCAATGACATCATTTCAACATGGTGTTGCACAAGGTAAAGAAGTCCCATTTTTAAAAGTTAATAAAACAAAAATGGTGCAAAATGATGCTTTCTGTTAGACATAAATATATTAATAAGGACAGTTTTAATCCACATTGGTAAAAACAGTGGAGGATGTATTCAAATATATGGTCAGAAATCCATCCTTCATTTTCTCTGGGTCGTGTTTGTCATGAACACCAGGTGTTGGTTTGTGGAGGTTCAGGGTCCAGTTCAGAGGCAAACTCAGCAATGACTAAAACATCTTTCTCTAAACCAGCATTTATTTCCTTTGCTCTGCCTTTTTATTTTTTAGGATCCGTATGAAATACACAGACACAAAATACAACATAGAGCATAATAATGGAATAAATAAAACATCTTAAAGAATCCCATTGTGTAAAAAAGTGGAATGAATAGATTTATTTCTGTAGTTTTTATCATTTCCAGTCATTTCCCTCCTGATGTGGGACAAACACTGACTCTCGTAACATATTTATTTATTTTTCTTTATTCTAGTTGATTGTTATGATTTAATGTTACACTATCTGAGAGAGCACAGGTCACCAAGAAAAATTCCTCGTGTGTATTCATTCACTCTTGGTCAATAAAGTTGATTCTGATATTTTAAGTTTATTATAATATGTATAATAATTGTCAGGATTATCATTTTTAACTAAAATAAACATAAAACCCCATATTTTTAATGCTTTCACTTGTTAATTTTCCAATTTCTCTCTGTCAAGTACCCCCTGTAGTGCCATCGCGTACCCCTGGGACCAGCATAGGCAACTGGCGGCCCGGGGGCCATTTGTGGCCGTCGGTCTAATTTTGCGTGACCCCAAAAAATGTATTTCAAGAAATTGGAAGGAATATAAAAGCTCAAAATTATACACAAAAAACACAAATCGGCAGCAAATTGCACAAACAATTCCTAAAATACACAAAATGACAACAAAGACAGACACAACAACTTTTTAAACAAACACAATGAGCACAAAACAACAAGACAATACAGAATAGTTCTAAAGACACACAAACTGTCATAATGACAGGAAAATACAGAAAACAATGACAAAAATATACAAATTGACCCCAAAAATGCATAAATCAACAACATAATTACACAAAATTACAACAAAAACACACATGATGACAAAAAAAGACAAAACCTTTTTCCCCTTGTGTTAATGCTCTGGTCAATACTGTAAATATTGATCATGTGACCCGCAGACCAGATACAATCACATTGTTGTGGCCCCCGCTGTGATAGAGTTGCCCATCCCTGCTCTAAGGGTACACGTACCCCCATTTAAGAAACACTGGCTTAGAGATCAGAATATATACTGTATATAATGTTAAAGTCAAAATACAGAGTTCTGATAGTTGATCTGGTCTAAATTAGGACCACGATGTCATCAGAACAATGGCTGCTTTCAGGAATTCAACACTTTCACATATTTGGTTTCATCAGTTTGAGATTTTAATAAAGATTACACGCTTCAAATGAACAAAGGAGATATTTAAACTAAACGGGACGAGGTCATCAGATATCCTCTGACTTTATTAAACACACTGACAGCTTCAGCTTTGTCACAAAAAGACGTTTTTAATCAACAAATAGTTTCATCTTTAAACAGGCAATTTTATCACCGCAACTGACCATCAACATTATTTACTGAGGAAAAGGTGAACCACAGATTATAGGCATAAAAACATTATAGTTTACACTTCTACATATGTATCAAATACTAAATATGTAAGATTATCCAAGCAATAAGTGACAGATATTAGTCCAAACAGAATCTACACTTTACATTTCCTAGATTTTGTCACAAATTTATATTTATGTAAGAGAAATATGTCATAATTTGAGAAAAAATGAAGGATTTTGTAAGAATTTTGAGTTTTTTCCAACAGTTTAACATGAAAAATGACTACAATCATGTGATATAATCACCAGGAAAACTGTGAGCACCTGCAAATAATGTTGAGTTTCATTTACACAATGATTCATTTTTTCTCTTTCATTCTGACTTTCTGCTGTGGGGCCAAATTGGATGATCCAAAGGGCTGGATTTGGTCCCCGTGCCATGAGTTTGACACATTTAAATGTAAATGACTCCTCGTTAAGTGACCTCCCTTCAAGAAACGTGACTCACGCAATTCCAGCGACTCAATCGCACGATCTGAGTCGTTGGAAGTCGCTCGAAGTTTAAAATGTTCAACTTCTCGAGTGACGCTCGTAACAACCAATCAGCAACGAGTTCCTCTGGTCGTCACGTCACTGATGAAGTGACTATATTCAATATATATCCAGGAAGTTCACTATTATTATAGTCATCTAAAAGATGGAAATCCATATTTTAATCACTAATAAAATAGGTCAAAGTGACCAAAATGGTGAAAAGGTGGTGAAATGGGATTTTAAAAACCACAGAAATTGGTTAAAAGTTGTAAATTACAGAAAAAGTGGTAAAAATTAGAACAATTAGTTTAAACTGGAAAATAATGGACATGACAAATGGTGAATGTGGGTAAAATGGCAAAAATAATCATGAAATCTGGTGAAAAGAGGTTAAAAGTGACAATAATGGGTTAATATATGTGACATTAGGTGTAAAAGTGGTGGAAAGGGTTTATAAGTGCTGAACATGTCTGGAAAAGCAATAAAATTAAATGAAGTGTAACAAATGGGAGAAATGTAGCAAAAATACATTAAAAAGAGCAAAAATATGGCAAGAAAAAGTCATGAAAATAGGTTCAAATATGGTGAGTTTGGTAAAGTTGTAGAAAAAGGGTCAAAATGATGGTCCATTGTTCTATGAATCTGTGATAATAACATTTATTTATTCATCTGAATAATATCCCCTGTTATCCAGGAATGTTTACTATTATTAGGGACATAGCATATAGGCAAAAACGGACAGAAAAAGTGGTAAAAAGGTTTCAAAGCTTCAATATTGGTCACTTTCTGTATTTTTGTTGTTGTTTTGTAATGTACTTTTTCTGAAATTATGTTTTCGATTTGTTGTTTTTGGGGTCACTTTTTGCATTTTTGTTCTTTTCTGTATTTTCCTGTCATTTTGTTTGTTTAAGTGGTTGTTGTGTCTGTTGTGATTTTGTGTATTTTAGGAATTTTTTAGTGTGTTTTTGTGCAATTTGCTGCTGATTTGTGTGTTTTGGCAGTTATTGTGTGTATTTTGGGGGATTTGTTTTGGGGGGCTGAACAAAATCAGACCACATGTGCCCCCCACCCCCCATGTGAATGGTTGTTGTTGCCTTCCTCCATGTACTGTGACGTATGAGTACAGGAAGTGACATCACTGTGTACTAGTTGAATAATCTGATATTCCCACAAAGCTTTTTCTGAGGGTAAACAAACAGAACGTAAACAAATACTCAATTCCCAGAATTCCCTCTGAGAAGCTGCTTTAAAACGGAGAAGGAAACTAAAGCAGCTGATGGTGATTCACCTGGACAAAGATATGATGAGGCCCAGTAGATTAGGGGCGGGGCCAGTTCCTATAGGAGGAGAGATTTAAGGATTTCTCTGGACTCTCCTCTTTGTGCTGGGGGCCATGTTTCCCAAACGCACACACATATTTAGGGAACGCCGCTCTTCTTTTCTTTTCCTCAGGGCTATGAACTGTTGACATTAGCACAGCCCACTTCTAGAGGAAGTGAGCAAAGCCTTTCATGAGGGTTGACCACGTTCACCTCAGCCTATAAAGAGGATTTATCTGTGGAGCGTAAAGCAGAATGTGATGGATGCAGGAGAAGGAGTTCTAAACTCTAGCATCAAAGTGTGAAAGCACAAAGTCACATCTCCATAAATCTGTCACAGTTTCACATCGTCTCCACTGGCACACGTTGACGTTCTGAGGAACTCAGCATTTGGTCACATGACTTAGAGTTTTATTAGACTTGAAAAAGAAAATCACACCTCCTCAAACGTTACAATTCAGAGAAATCTGAACATTTTCATGTTCTAAAACAGTGGTTCTCAACCTTAGGGTCGTGAGACACTGGGAGGGGGTCGCCAGATGCCTTCAAGGAACTAAGAACAATTTGAGCCCATTTTTACTTATTTTTAACCTTTTTCTACAACTCCACCAAACTCACCATATTTTAACCTATTTTTGTCACTTTTTCTTACCATATTTTTGCTCCTTTTAATGTATTTTTGCTACATTTCTCCTATTTCTGACACTTCTACGTCACATTTTAATACCTTTTCTGCACATTTTTAACACATTCCAGACATGTTCAGCACTTTTAAACCCCTTATAACCTCTTTTCACCAGATTTCATGATTATTTTTGCCAATTTAACCACGCTCACCATTTGTCATGCCCATTATTTACCAGTTTAAACTAATTGTTTCACTTTAAACCCTTTTTACTACTTTTTCTCTCTGTTTTTATCCACTAAACTTTGAACCATTTTCTGTGGTTTTTAAAATCCCATTTCATCACCTTTTCCATCATTTTTGGTCACTTTGAACACATTTTATTTGCGATTTAAACAAAGATTTACATATTTAAGATGATGATATACCAGAGGTAAGAAACTTTTATCACAGCGAGCCGACAAAAATGTGTTCATGACTCAGCATTTAGAATAATAAGCGATTTTTTTTTAATAATCATTTTGTGTGTTTTTCTCTCATTCTGTGAATGTCTTGCTCGTTGTGAGGCATTTTGTGTAAAAACTATGTTTTTAGAGTCATATTGTGTATTTGTGCTTTTTTTCTGTATTTCATTTTGCTTGTCTGTTAGTATTGTGGCTTTGCAGAGTCATTGTTTTTTTGTCTTTTGGTGTATTTTTTTTGTCATTTTCTGTAATTTTGTATATTTTTTTGAGTGATTTTGTGTATTACTGTTGTTGTTTTGTTCATATTTGCAGCAGTTTTGTGTGTTTTTCTCTTGTCTTTACTGTATTTTTCTGTATATTTCTAATTATAACAAGGATTTCCATCTTTAAGGTAAATATAATAATGGTAAACTTCCTGGTACAGTGGGGTCCCCGGTCTCTGGGACCTTTATTTTGGGGGTCACGGGCTGAAAAGGTTGAGAACCACTGCTCTAAAAGATGTCTTTCAAGTTTGACCTAAAATGTGCAGGCGTGAGAGAGGTGGTCATAAACAAATACTAAATAAATTAATGTTAACATTTGCTCAATAGCAACTTAAAGGTAGGATCCAACCATGTAAAGAAAAGGGATTCTCACTCACTTTAGTTCATTGTAAATATTTTTATCACTAACATGTGAGCCAATTAAAATGAAAAATGGTTCTACGTTTTTTTTTTTTTTTAAGCCAATGCAGGAGTTTTAAATTACGACTATAAGTACAGCCAATTGTAGCGAGAGGAGAACAATACTGGCCTACTTTCAATCAGGTATTTAAACCATACGTTTGTAGAAGACCACTGGACAGGGTATCTCACGGGAGCATTTAGCCACAGATGGTTTTTCTACATCTGTCAAGACTTAAAAGGAGAATTCTTTTTATTTTTATCAATTTCGTGCAAGCGTAAGGTTTGCCCAATACCTCTCAGCAAGAAGTCTGGGATTTGATTCCTCCCAGGCCAAAGATTTACACAATTCAGATGTTCTGCATGGATTTGTGTTGCACCCTAGTAGAGTTCAGCCACTTTGGAAAGTAGGAGATACCCCCATATGTCATGAGACATGATCACATGTTCAAAGTGGGTCATTCCATGTCATTTCAACAATTAAGTGACCCACGCATCTGATATTTTTACCATTTGTCGAGGAACACTGTATTCACCTATCGACCTTCTCTTTATACACTGACTGACTGAATCTCTAGTATTTATGTGCCCTGGGATGGACTGGAGCCCTGTCCAGGGTGTTCCCCCACCTAACACCCAATGACAGCTGGAGACCAACAGACCCCCACCACCGTAAAAAAAAGAACAAGCGGGTCAGAAAATGGGTGGATAGTGTTGACAGAAACACAGCAGTGCTGATGAATGGTGTTAAACACCTGTTCACAAGCAGTGAAAAGCATCAGAAGAACATCTCAGAGGCCTTTGAGCAGATGGAGGAGTGAAGTTCTACACCCTGGGGACAACAAAGAGCCACCGTGGAAGTGAGACTAAAGACTTTACTGCATGGCTGTCCCACCATTGGACGTCTTCACTGATGGGTGGCGACATGTGCTGTCTGGACCAATAAGACCAAAGAAATGATTATTAATAACCAAAGGAAAGCAGTGAATCATTTACACCTTTTTCATCCATCTGTAGAAACCCTGATGTCTGAAAGCAGCTGCTTGGGTTGAGTTACAGCTACTTCTTTATGTTTGGTAGAATTTAATTATTTTAACAGGACATGCAGTACTTAAAGCTGCAGTATGTAGAATCCTCTCTCTGCTCCGTTTTAAAACCCGACCTCCCTTACTGGTAGTTTTTGTGAATGCTCCACCTCAGTCTGACGTTTTCCTCTGTCTTTGCTGTGTAACTTCTGATGGAACATCTGCAAATGCACATTTACTACCGATAGTACGTCAACACGTCTGACTTCAGTCGAGCAGCCAATAGTAATGCTCTTAACAGCTCATGGAGCTCACGTGTTTGTAGAAAGATCTCTGATTGGCTGAAATACGGGGTCACGCTCCTGGATTTATAAATAAGGAGAATATATTCACTGTCCACTCAGAACACTTTGGATTACAATATGCTCAAAGATGATTATGGATTTTTGACCAAATGATGCTAAAAATAGTTGCAAATTGCAGCTTTAAGTACACACTAACCCTAAGGATAGAAGTCCTTCAACAGTCCATGATTTACATTGACATATTTAACTTTTCCTGATTATTTAGAGCCAAAAAAAAACAGCACAAGTTGTCAATATGATCATAATCATAATGTTTCACTCCAATAGAAAACAATGGGATGTTTAGAGGCAGTGGGGCTGTGTGACATCATCAATCACATGATTTAAAGATGGAGGAACACCGGCTCTAAAACTGTAAAGTAGTCCTATTTATAAAAGTTAATAAATGAATCATAATAATGTTTTGTTAGACATAGATCTAATAATAAGGACATTTAGAAGTTTTTAGACTAAACTTGTAAAAACAGTGGAGGATCATTTTAAAAAGTCTTCTTGTGAGACCAGCTTTTTTTTAATAGATTTTTTTAGGTCAAAATATGGTTGAGAAATAAAGTAATTTCTTGCTTTTTTTTAAATTCATTTCCAGTCATAATATCCATTTATCTTCTCTACGTCTCTGAAGGCCAGAGAGACTCTTATAAGACAAAGTGCTGATCTGAATCACAATGATTCTGCTTATCAAGATGACCAACACATAACCTGATTGTATCTAAAATCTGATTCTGAATACACTCACACAGCCACACACACTGATTTCAAACAAGGATCCAAAATGCCTGCTTTTTAAAACATGTTTTTGAGAGCCTAAAAAAGGACTTTCTCCCATCATATATATATATATATATATATATATATATATATATATATATATATATATATATATATATATATATACTGTATATATAAATGCAGTATGTAGATAACACAAGCCTTTGAGAAGCAGTGTGTAGCCATCAAGGGAAAGTAAAGATAGAACGTAGATGGAGCTCAGTGTGAAGCAGTCAGAGGTGAAGAAGGCCAACGATGGGGAGGACATTTTCACACAAGTCTGAAGAGGCTAAATGCCTCTGGGCTTCTTCAACTTCATGAAAGGGAGGGCACAACGAGAGGAATGAGTGCCTCATGTATTAACATGTACAGTACAAAGGAGGCGGGGGGGGGGGGGGGGGGGGGGGGGGGGGGGGGGGGGGGGGGGGAGGGGGTCTTAGCTGGACAGTTAGCAAACACTCAGTGTCATGAACAAAGAGGCTGGAACTGGTCCAGAGCAACAAGACCGTAAACGTCCGTTAGAGAAATGCACACAACAGTTAAATGATCATAGGTCAGGATGTATAAATCAGTTTCCATGGTAACACCTCAGTGGTTAGTGTAACTATCATCATCTGTTTCTCACAGAGCACAGCTGATTGGTTACTGTAACTAGACCCAACGGCACCGTACGGGTGTGGTTCAGACAGATATGTAGAAGTGGGTCACATGGTGTGGTTAGCGTGCAGCGTTCTTCCTTTCCTGCTGCAGCTGCTGAAGAATGCAGCTTTAACTGTAACAGTGAGAACAGGATCCCAGAGCAGAGGAATAACTACATGATTATCATTATCTATCATACATGGATTATAGAAATACATCCCATGGTGCACTGCACCCCTGTTTGTGTTTCACGTTGATATTAACAGTTGTTTGTTAATAAAATCAGTGTTTACCACTAAAACAAATGTAAATATGTCATTTCTTTAAGAAATAAATCAGGTTTTCACTGTTGGAGCCTGATCAGCACTCCAACTGTGACACAGTTATTTATTTACTCTCCGTTCATGTAAGACCTGTGCACATGCCTCTGCGTACGTCTGTAGAACCAAACAGTAGTTTAGTCCACTGTGACGTCTTCTTCTCATTCTTCTTTATTTACGGTTTATTTCCAAACCGTGGAGAACGTGCACTAGCGTCATTTGACGTCACGTCTGCAGAACTGTGGTAAATCGTACCCAGAACAGCAGAACTAAATGTATCACAATCTGTTGAAGGCAACAGGTAGAAATGTGTGTGAACTCATTCTCTGTGGTTTAGAACACTTCATCAACCATTAGCATTACAAGACCTAACATTAATGTTTATTTATTCACAGATTCTGTCCTATGATTCTTTAAAAATAAACTATTGTTGGTTGTTTTTTGCAGATACATGTGATAGATTTTCAACAATGTGTGTTTTTAATCACTATTTTTCTTATTTGGATTTACAGTCGTCTTTTCCAAGAGACTGTTCCAAATGTTGGAGCCAGTCTTCTAGCAGGACTCGTGTTTGAAACTCAGAGGAAGGTGAGGTAGACCATGATCCAGTATCTCCAACAAGGACCAGCAGCTGATATGAAAACCTACATGGTTTTCAGGGTGATCTGAACGGAGGGACTTCCCTTTTTACGAGCACTTTCTCCTCAGTGAAGTCGCTGGGTTTCCTTTGCCACTGTTTCTCTTTTAGAAGACGAGGGTCCAGATGTCTCCTATTATCTATTACTGGCTATGAGCACAATTATTTACTGGAAGTTTAGAGAGAAACGAAGAGAGAAAGGAAAGGAGTCAGACTCTGGTTACTGCTGTGCATCCTTCAGGAAAAATATGAGAAGATGCAACAAACAAGAAAAGCTGAAGAAAATCAATGTTTTTTCTACTGTCTAAAAGCTGAACTACTTAAAGTAGCAGTAAGTATTCTCCTACTAATGAGTAAAGTGTGTAATCTAGTGCAGGGTTTCTCAAATGGGGGTACACGATGGCACTACTTAAGAAAGAGAGCGGAACATTACAAATATGGGGTTTTAAAATGTTTATTTTTAATTAAAAATGATAATCACACTGAATATTACCAGCAACTCACAAAACAACAACAAAAACACAGAAAATGATAATAAAAATGATCTTGATTAGAACACGAACTGAAAATCAGTCTCGGTTCCACATCGTAACTGATAAAAACTTTCGAAATAAATCTAATCTTATTTACAAAAATGCGATTCTTTAAAATGTGTGTTATCACTCGTTCATTCCATCATTATGATCTATAGATGTTTTTAAATAGAATTTAACATAAAATGTGGATGTCGGACAAAGGAGAGACTTGGATTCAGAAATAAGACAAAATGTAATTGAGCCAAAACATTTGAGAACCACTGATCTAGTCGTTGTCCGTATTCATTAAGTCGTTTTTGACAGAACTGTTTGATATATCACCACTAGTGCGCACACACACAAACACAAAATCACACACAAACACTCGTGGTGCACACACACAAACACAAAATCACACACAAACACTCGTGGTGCACACACACAAACACTCGAGGTGCACACACACAAACACTCGTGCTGTGCACACACAAGCACTCGTGGTGCGCACACACACAAACACTTTTGCTGCACACACACACACAAACAGTCGTGGTTCGCACACACACAAACAGTCGTGGTTCGCACACACACAAACAGTCGTGGTTCGCACACACACAAACAGTCGTGGTGCGCACACACACAAACACTCGTGGTGCGCACACACACAAACACTCGTGCTGCGCGCACACACAAACACTCGTGCTGAGCACACACACAAACACTCGTGCTGTGCACACACACAAACAGTCGTGGTGCGCACACACTAACACTCGTGGTGCGCACACACACACACTCGCGGTGCGCGCACACACAAACACTCGCGGTGCGCACACACAAACAGTCACGGTGCGCATACACACAAACAGTCACAGTGCGCATACACATAAACACTCGTGGTGCGCACACAGAAAGCTCTGCAGGTGAATCAAACATTTCTGTGTCACAGTCAATGACCATAAATCCCACGAGGCAACAAATCAATAATGAAATTTGTTGCCAACGCTTTTAATAATTTTAATCAATTTTACTGATTTGTTGTTGCAGCCTTACTATATAAACATCCCAGTCGTTCTTCTCTGAGAGCACGCCGCCTCCACGCTGCTATGGAGCACAGTGTAACATCTGGTTTACCAAAGCTGGATGGGACTGTGTGGGTGTGGCATGCCGTGAGTGTGTGGAGTGTGTTGATACGGACCAGACGACCCCCGCTGCCTCCAACCCCCCCTTGGCTACGACACCCCACAGTTGCACAATGCTTTTTGGCAGTTTTTCCTGTCCTACTCTCACTGCACGGCCCCTAAAAAAAGCTTTGCGGACACGGAGACAAATCTTTTGCACAACTGTGGTGGGTAAGAAAAAATGTTACAACCACTGCTGGCCTCACAGTGACGAGTGTCTGCCAAAGCGTATACAGAATGCAGACAGAAGGAAAGCTGTTTGGTTTACTGCGACTGAACGTCAAACACGGCTCCTGGAGAGGAGCTACAGAGACAACAAGGTTTTATTTCAACAACTCTTCATAGTAGACGTTAATATGGTAGAAACACGTTATTTGCAGATCTAGACAGGGCTGGGGTCAATTACATTTTTACATTGCTCCAATTACGTCTTCAATTACCCATGTTCATTTACAATTACCAGAATTTTTCTAATTAATTCATTCATAATTACAACTAATATTTTCCCCTGAAAGTCAATTACAATTACCTTCTCAATTACTCAAGTTCAATTACAACAATTTACAATTACTGAGCCTGAAATAAAAGTTAACCTTCCTCTTGTATTAGCTTTCTGTTAGCATCTATAATGCTAACGGGTCCTAAATCAGCTGTAAAATACAGTAAAAACTAATATCTATCATCTAATTTATTTATTGATTACCTTGTTAGGCGTAGCCTTACTTGTGTCAGTGTACCCCTAGATTTAACTATTTTAAATGATAAAATGTGGTAAAGCTTGATATGAAACATATTTTCATAATAATGTGTAGAACTGTAACATGGTTCCCCTGTTTTGCGTTAAACTATAATTGACAATTTTTTCAGAACTCTCATGGCAATTACAATTACAAAGTCAATTACCTGAACACACTTATTAATTTAAATACGATTACAACAGCAACAGATTTTTTAAATTACAATTATAATTATGCCATAATTGTAACTAATTATCAATTACGCGATTACAATGATAAGTGACCCTAACCGTGGCGCACACACGCACACGCACACGCACGCGCACGCGCACGCGCACGCACACGCACACGCACACGCACACGCACACGCACACGCACACACACACACACACACACACACACACACACACACACACACACACACACACACAGCAACATCTGTGCAGTCACTTCCATTTGGTCCAGCAGAGCCGTTATGTAATGTTTACATTTCTTCAGCATCTGAACTTCTCATAACTCTTTAAAAACAAGCCGTCGTTCCAAAGTTGAACCCTCCCCCTCCTCTGCTCCTCCCCCTCAGCGTGAAGTGCTTTTCTGTAGGATATAATGTGACAGAGGCACGGGCCAGAAACGCTTTCTCTGGGATTGTGGGAGTGACTCATCATATTTCATCCAGACTTTACTCTGTTCCTTAAATATAAATCTTAAACACTGAGGTCTGTTACAGTCTGTGTCCCTTTTTTATGGAATGTGTATTCACAATTTTCAGAAGAATTACTTTGTTGCTTTTAATTGTTTCTATATTCATCAAATCAGATGATGATGAAATTATTGTATTTTTAATGTATTTATGTTATTCCACAAAATGTGCCTGTAAAATAGCTGGTGTTGCTATTGGCTGTAGAACACTTTTCACTAAGAATTAATTTATCGCCCTGCTAATATTGAATTTTATTAAATATCTGTCTCCAAAAAGATTTATTAACAGAAATCCAAAAAGCTTTTGTCTTCTGTTCTTGGAAAGCTACGGTAATAGGAACAGTTTGATCTATTAATGAAATATGTCAACTTTATTTAAAAACCAAGGGAAATTATTCTCTGACGTTGGTAAAAAAAGTCTGAAAGCACAAAAAAAGTGACCAAAAAAGTTGGTGAAAAGGGTTCAAAGTGTCAATAAAGGCTTAAAAGTGGCAAAAACAAGTAGAAACAATGAATTTAAATTGGCAAATAATGGACATGACAAATGGTGAATGTGTTTAAACTGGCAAAAATAATCATGAAATATAGTGAAAAGAGGTTAAAAGTGACAATAATGGATCAACATATGTGACATTAGGTGGAAAAGTGGTGGAAAAGGTTTATAAGTGCTGAACATGTAAAATGTGTAGAAAAGTCATTAAAATGTGATGTAGAAGTGTCAGAAATAGGAGAAATGTAGCAAAAATACATTAAAAGGAGCAAAAATATGGCAAGAAAAAGTGATGAAAATAGGTTAAAATATGGTGAGTTTGGTGTAGTTGTAGAAAAATGGTAAAAATAAGAAAAAATGGGCTGAAATTGTTCTTGTCTCTTGAAGGTTGAGAACCCCTACTCTAAATGACTTCTACATAAATAATTAAAAGAGCTCAGTGTGTATTTCCTGAACTTGGCTGATTAAAAACTCCAAACACGGAAAATCAGCAGTTGCAACATTTTTTATGAAACTTTTGCCCTTTTTTTTTTCTGGCAATTTCCGATGTTTCTTCTGTCTTGATGCCAATAACTTTCTTTCTCCACCAGAACACACAAGCTTAAAGTAAAACGGCTGGAGTTAGAAACCACACTTTTTATTCCTGAAACAAACCCAAACGTTGAGTTTTAAGATCAGTTCCGTCATTCCTTCCACACAACAACTTTAGAAACATAAGAGGAAAGGGCATTGAGTAAACTGTAAATATGTGTAAATATGTGTAACTATGCGTCCCCTGTGACAGCCAACAACAATGTGCTGAGGAGGGAAACGTCCTTGTGTAGGAGATCCTGGCATTGTGAGATAAAACCACACAACGCGTTTGTTTGAGTCAAAGTCAGCGATCAGAGAAGAATAACCTACACAAGTAATCAGAATGACAATGGGAAAAATGTAAAGCACAGAGTAATGTAGAACGTCTAAAACAGGGTCAATACGCCTCCAACCACCACATGCTAGGGCAGTGTTTCTCAAATGGGGGTACGTGTACCCCTAGGGGTACGCTGGCACTACAGGGGGTACTAGGGAGAGAGAAAGTGAAGAAATACAGAGTCAGTGTTGGTTCCACACCAGGCATGAGATGACTGGAAATGATAAAAACTATAGTAATAAATCTATTCATCTTTTCAACCTTTGGGGTCGGGACACCATGTGGGGTCACCTGGAGTTTAAATGGGGTCCCTTGAAATTTCTGAAAAATGTAAACATTTTTAAAATTATTTTTCTTCTTTTTTCATTAAAACACAATCTTAAACAACTGCATTTCTATACTTTCACTTTGTGAAATATGAATCTAGTTAAACTAAAATGCAGTAAAAACATATATATATATATATATATATATATATATCGACATAGCAATACCAGGCGACTTCAACATCAGGAAAAAGGAACACGAGAAACTAGAGAAAGACCAGGAGCTCAGAGAAGAGTTGGAGAAAACCTGGAGGGTGAAGGCATCAGTGGTGCCCGTGGTCATTGGGGCACTCGGGGCAGTGACCCCCAAACTGGAGGAGTAGCTCCAGCAGATCCCAGGAAATACATCAGACATCTCGGTCCAGAAAAGTGCAGTTTTAGGAACAGCAAAGATACTGCGCAGAACCATCAAGCTCCCAGGCCTCTGGTAGAGGACTTGGAGGAAAAAAGACACCGCCCGCGGAGGGTGAGGAAGAGTTTTTTTTTTATTTTATATATATATATATATATATATATATATATATATATATATATATATATATATATATATATATATATCTGAGCTCAAACATGATCAAAAACTAATTCTAGAATAAAAATGGTTTTTGGGGCGCCAGAAATGTTTAATATCAAAATGGGGTCACGATCCAAAACAGGTTGAGAACCACTGAACTAAAAACTCTTTCTATCACTTATGTAGAAAATGAGGTTCTTTAAAATGTGTATCACTCATTTATTACATCATTATGATTTATAGATGTTTTTAAATAGTTTTCTAAATAAAATGGTCGGACAAAAGGGGGGACTTGGATTCAGAGATAAGAGAACTGTGATAACTGTGATAGATGATAAAGAACGTGGTCTAGAATCAGAACATGGTCTAGAATCAGAACATGGTCTAGAATCAGAACATGGTCCAGAATCAGAACATGGTCCAGAATCAGAACATGGTCTAGAATCAGAACATGGTCCAGAATCAGAACATGGTCCAGAATCAGAACATGGTCTAGAATCAGAACATGGTCCAGAATCAGAACATGGTCCAGAATCAGAACATGGTCCAGAATCAGAACATGGTCTAGAAGAAGACCTGACCTGCCCTGAACCCAAATGAAGCCGATGTCTCTTTGGGGGTATGCTACGAATCTAGATAATTCTATCCTGGATTTAACTCCGTTAGTTTCATCTAACCAAACATTGTCCTTCAGACATAAGCTGTCCTATGAATCTATATAACAACAAGCTGAGTTAAGCGTGTTGATTCCAATCACAATTTATGTCACAATTAAGGAATAATTCCTTAAAAATATGAAGAATTAAAATCCATAATTCAGACCAAAAACAACACTGTTGCTGCAGTAAAAGCAGGAAGTAATTCATGCAGAAAGTGATGAGTGTTAATGATTAAATTAGTGAGATTATATTGTCTGTGTCTCTGGTGCTGCGTTCATACAGATCTACATGATAAGGTGGAATATATTTACAGTATATATTTATATTTATATGGTCTACAGGACTGAGACTCTCAGCGTCACCACAATACATGAATTAATGAATTAATGTATCGGTCTGAAAGCATGCAGGCTTTATCAATCCATCAGATATAAATATATATGTTTCCTATATGATGTCATCATCAGTAAATGAAAGAATTGCATCACTGTCTAAATATTCTCTCTCCTGTCAGCGTCACATCAGATCCACACAGAGACGTGTTCACACAATGATCCTCCTTTTATTGGACAGCTCATTTTCTAAGAGAGCTGATTGGTCAGGAGGCGGAGCTTTAGCACTCGCTCAGATCCTAGCCAGAACAAAACCTGGTCCCGACCAGGTTAGCCGTTCAGCCTAAGTTACCATGGTCATATAGCTCCATAAGATATTAGCCAGCTTTGTAGGAGAGCACACACTGATTAAATCTAGCTTCATAGTCCACCCTCATTATGTCTAAACACATATCAACCAGACGCTATTCACATGCGTGCGCATACGTGTAGAATGATGTGTTGTGAGTTATAAACATAAGGAGCAGCTTCATGTGACGCTACATCTGGTTGATTCTCTGTTCATATTGGACGGTAACTATGGGTTACCAAGAGGAGGATGCGTGTTCGTCTCTGATCCTTTTAGATCCTTTCAGCACATGTGCGTAGACGACGTCACTTCCTTCATTCGCAATCATTACGACAGAGCTTCCGAAACGTGATATTTGAATGGAAGCCGACCATACAACGTTTGTTAAATATTTCCAATAGTACACATGTAAATATGTGACTGTTTTGTGGTTTTTAATTGTTAATTTAAAAAAAAACCAAAAGGGGAAAAAAACCACTGCAAGATGATATATAGTAAAATGGATAAAAACACAACACACAACATTGACAAATAAAACCTAAACAGAAAATAAAATAAAAACTAAAATAAAATGGAATTCACTGAAATTATTTTGAAATAACAGGGTTTCAAACATTTAAATAGTAAACAAACCAGGTGATGTATGAGTTTGTGGGTTTTTCAGATTAAAAAGAGTTAGAACAACCCATACACCAGGCATGCAAGAATTATCATGACGGTACCGATTAAAAAAGGTTAAAAAAAAATAATAATAGAAAAGCCCCCCATGCTGGTTAAAACACAGCGTAGGAGGCGACATCGCTCCGTAGGAGATCAATATTAAACTCAACAGCCCTGGCGAGAACTCTGACGTACACCTGAGATCTTACACGTTGGCCTTCAAATAGAAAAGGGTCTTCTGTTGCATCTCTATGATTCTATAATACACCAACGTATAGACATTAGTCAAATAATACACATCTTAAATTCTGCATCATGCTTTTACCACTAAAGTCTATTAAGATGCTCCTCAGCACTGCTGTGAATGCTTGTGTCAAGGTGAGTTCACCTCAAACGTGACTTCAGTTTGATGTTTAGATTTAAAGTCAATGTAAATAACACAACGTCAAGCAACGCGACTCACGCAACTACACCAAACTCGCCATATTTTAACCTATTTTCATCACTTTGTCTTGCCATATTTTTGCTTCTTTGAATGTATTTTTGCTACATTACTCACATTTCTAATGCTTTTCCATCACATTTCAATGACTTTTCTGCACTTTTCAATTTTCCTGACATTTTCAGCACTAATAAACCCTTTTAACCAATTTCAGTGGTTTTTAAAATCCCATTTCACCACATTTTCCACCATTTTTGGTCACTTTGAACTCATTTTATTAGTGATTAAAACCAGGATTTCCATCTTTAAGATGACTATAATGATAATAATAAACGTTCCTGGATAACAGTGGATATTATTCAGATGAATAAATAAATGTGGTTATCACAGATTCATAGAACAATGGACCATCATTTTACTGACTTTATGGATGGACCCCAAAAATCTCTCTCCTTTATTCCCCCTTATAGATGGTCCTGTCTCCACATGACTGTTCTTCAATGTTCATGTCTGTGTTCAACCACCTTCAGCTATAGTGGGGGGTTGATCCATACAACGTCTAGATGCAGATGTTCCTATATTTTCCTTTCATAAATCATCAGCTTCACCCAAAAGATGAATCTCAAGCACTCAGTTCTTTTTAAAGACTTCAGTATCAGCAAGTTAAAGTTCTAATCAGTAAATAAACATCAGAAACAATAGTCAACAGCGATATGATAAAAATAAGTATAATTCAGAGCATTTCATCTGACGACTGTTTGTTTTTGGCAGAGTCAGTCATTTAATTCCAGCCTGTGTGATGTTAGGTGTGTGTGTAGTTGTGTGTAGGCCTGCACAGTGTTTGACTTGTCAGCACTTTATTGTATATAAATTCCCTTTTACTCACGACTTTCCAGCGAGGCATGCTGGGAGAAAAGAAACAGGAAATCCCATCAAGGGGATATTTTAGATTTGACCTCTGCATGGCTGGGTGTGTCTCCAATAGATCTGATTACCCACACGTGTTAATATGTATTATAGATAAACATACACCTCCTTACCTCCACATGCCAGGCTCAATATCACCAGGAGTATCACAGGAATGCACCATCTGCTTGCCATTTTATTATCCAGCAGCATCCTAAGGGAAGGATGGTGGAGACAGATTTCTCCTGAGTGTTGGTACAAAAAAAATCTCCTTTGTGTCAGGAAGTGGCCTTCAGGGTCCAGCTGTAAAGAGAACAGAAACAGAAGAGGTGAGAACCAGAGCGTGTACGCACACACACACACTCACTCTCTCTCTAAAGGAGCATCGCTCTGTTGCACAGGAAGGACAAACAACCTTTGAGGAAGACTGCAGGCGCTGTAAAGTCCTTTAGGAAGAGCTCGACAAATATGACAGTGGAATGAGAGAACCACGGCCTGTGACTGAGTGGTGATCTCTACCTGACCTCTACCTCTGACTTTGTCTCCACCTTCACCTCTACCTCTATAATTCTGAATTGCGTCTTTTAAAACAGGCATCAAATAAAAGAGAAAGGAAGTGTCTCTCCTCAATCATGGTAGAAGTTCATACTGCCTGGAGAAAGAGTTGGTTAACTTATAAAAAAAAGAGCTCTTTGTAAAGCTGGAACTTTCTATTATTCAACTTTAATAAAGGAAATCAAAAATGATCCATGGTTTCTATTCAACACTGAAGCCAGGCTTTGTTAAACCCTCTATTCATGTTAACCTGAGCAGTGATGACTTCATCAACTTCTTTACTGGTAAAATTCTAACAATTAGAAACAAAGCTAATGTCCTCCCTGCAGGAGTGATCAATAATTTATTAAACAACCTGAAATATCCCCAACATGCAGCTTTTATTTACACAGTTTCATTCAATTGGTTTATCTGAACTGACCTCAATAGTTAGTGCTTCTAAACCAACAACCTGTCTTTTAGATCAAATCCCAACTCCACTATTTAAAGATGTTCTTCCACTAATCAGCACTAATATGGGGCCTTATTCTCCCATCTGGACTTAAGCGTTTTTTTCTTCTCTTCTACGTGTATTCTCCGGTCCAGGTTCCTGACACGCCCACCGCGTGTAAGATAGACCAAAAGCGTGTATGTGTGAATAAAGGCGGGCTGAAGGAAAGGAGGCGGTGATGTCATTTGTGAAAATGATAAAGTTCACTTTTAATTTGAAACGCCTTCATTGATATTGAAGGTGAGCAGCGACTGACTTACTGTAAGTACAGGGGGAGAATAGCACACAGCTAAGAACAGCGCCGCAATGCAGCTTTTTGGACTTACACACATGGGAGAATAGAGACCATGATGAACTATATTAACACATCTCTAGTAACAGGTTATGTACCACAGGCCTTTAAAACCACTGCAATCAAACCTCTCCTTAAAAAAACAACCCTTGATCCAAGTGACTCGTCCATTTACAGACCAATATCTAATCTCCCTTTTATTTCCATAATTCTTGAAAAAGTCATCACAGGTCAACTATGTGATCACCTACATAGGAACAATTTATAGAGAGCTTTCAGTCTGGCTTTAGAGCCAATCACAGCACAGAGACTGCCTTAGTAAAAGTAACCAATGATCTCCTCTTAGCCTCAGACAGAGGGTTGGTCTCAGTTCTGGTGATCTTAGATCTCAGTACAGCCTTTGATACAGTGGATCATCATCTACTGCTGCAGAGACTGGGATTAAAGAAACAGCGCTGGGTTGGTTTAAATCCTACCTATCAGACATAACCCACTTTGTTCATGTTAATAATCTGTCCTCAGCCAGAGTTAATCATGGAGTTCCACAAGGTTCAGTTTTAGGACCAATACTCTTTACATTATATATGCTTCCACTAGGTAACATTATCAGAGAACATAATATAAATATCCATTGCTATGCAGATGATACACAGTTTTATCTCTCAATGAAATCAGATGAAACTCATCAGTTATTAAAACTCCAGGCTTGTCTTAATGACATCACATCCTGGATGAGTCGTAACTTTCTCCTTCTTAACCAGGATAAAACCAAAGTGATTTTATTTGGTCTAAAACACCTCAGAGATAAATTATCAGAGTAAATAGTGTCTCTGGATGACATTACTCTGTCACCTAGCAACCACAGTAAAAAACTTAGACATTATCTTTGATACTGACTTATCCTTTAATTCTCATATTAAACAAATCACAAGGACAACCTTCTTCTACCTCTGTAATATCTATAAAATCAGGAATATCTTGACCCAGAGTGATGCTGAAAAACTAATCCATGCATGTGTTACATCTAGATTAGATTATTGTAACTCTATACTGTCAGGATGTCCTAGTAACTCACTAAAAAGTCTCCAGTTAATTCAGAATGCTGCAGCTAGAATACTAACAGGTACTAACAGGAGAGAACATATTTCTACAGTGTTGGCTTCTCTTCATTGGCTTCCTGTAAAATCTAGAATAGAGTTTAAAATCCTCCTGTTAGCATACAAAGCTCTACATGATCAATCTCCTGTATATCTTAGAGACCTGTTAGTGCCCTATCATCCAGGCAGAACACTCCATTCTCAGTTTGCTGGACTTCTGGAAGTTCCTAAAGTATCTAGAAGTAGAACAGGAGGCAGAGCATTCAGCTACCAGGCTCCTCTCCTTTGGAACCAGCTCCACCTATAAAAGTAAACTCAAAACCTACTTATTTACTAAAGCATATACTGTATAATAGCGTTAACGTAACCACTAGGAACAAAACCCTAAACCTAAAAATAAGAACTAAGCACTAAGATTATATAGTTGAACATCAACATTATATTCAAACACCATCTACACACAGCGTAATCATAACATAATCTAACCACTAGAGCTGACATGGGCTCGTCTGTGAACGGTGACATTTACAGACCTTAGAGTCTCTGTTAGCTTATCAATAAACAGGAAGAGATTGATCACCTTTATAATAAGTGCTGACTCGGCACTGGGAGTGAGGCCCAAGGCCAAGACAGGCTGACTTGATAATAACGTATCATGTTTTTCTGCAGTCAGTGCCTTCTCCTCATCCTTCTCTCTCTGCTCTATTTCAGAAATATGAATATTATATTTTAATAAGTGGAATGAGATGACTGTTGTAATTTGTGCTATACAAATAAAGTTGAATTGAATTGAATTG
This sequence comes from Gouania willdenowi, assembly GCF_900634775.1. Taxonomy (NCBI): domain Eukaryota; kingdom Metazoa; phylum Chordata; class Actinopteri; order Blenniiformes; family Gobiesocidae; genus Gouania; species Gouania willdenowi. The sequence goes on from NC_041047.1 coordinate 35,240,854, forward strand.
TCTCTCCCTCTGTCACCTCACCAACTCAACAAAGCTGGATCGTGTTCAAACCCCTCAAACACATGGATTTATCAGAGCTGGTCTAATGCATCTCTGAGGTCTGAGCTCAAAGGAACCCCACTTTAGAGGGGCAATATCATGAAAAAACACTTTATAATGGTTTTACTAAATGTCAAATATCAAATGTTAAATATAAATATAAAAGTTAAATGATAAGATTAATATCTAAATGTTAAATGCTAGATTGATATGTAAATGTTAAATGTAATTGTTAAATTTTAATCTAAATGTTAAATGTAATTGTTAAATTTTAATCTAAATGTTACATTTAAAGATAATTGATAATCTAAATGCTAAATGTTAAATCAAAATGTTAAATTTTGGATCTAAACATTAAATCTAAATGTTATGTAAACTTTAAATGTTAAATATAAATATTAAATGTTAAATATACTTTGAGATGATCTGACGTGTTTGTGATACAATGTGACCCAGCATTGGGTCACAGAAAAGACTAATCCTGTGGTTAGAGAAGGTGAGGATGACAAGAAAACTACGTAGCAGCTCTAGTGAGTGTTTGAAACAGCTGATTAACTCTGCTGCTGCTGCTGCTGCTGCTGCTGCTGCTGCTGCTGCTGCGATAAACACACATCTTGAAGCAGCGTTTGTCGGACTCACAATCACAATAACCTCTTAAATATCCACGTGTTTTACTGTGATGTGCAGTTTTTAGGCTGAAAACAATAACAAGAGTGTGTGGAATCTTGAAACACACACTTTTTAACCATTCTCTGGAAGAGGGGAAAGCTTCCGTCTTTGCAACGGTGCAGGTTTTTGTTGCAGCAAAAACTTACATCAGCTCATGTGAAAACACGAAAGCAGATCTGACTTCTACTAACGATGTGTCGACTAATGAAGGAGAACCAATGATTACAAGGATTAAACCAGTGGTTCTCAATCTGTTCAGCCCTTTAGCAAGCCCCAAAATAAAGGTCCCATAGAGCAGGGACCCCCACTGTAGCTGAAGGTGGTTGAACACAGACATGAACATTGAAGAACAGTCATGTGGAGACAGGACCATCTATAAGGGGGAATAAAGGGGAGAGATTTTTGGGGTCCATCCATAAAGTCAGTAAAATGATGGTCTATTGTTCTATGAATCTGTGATAACCACCTTTATTTATTCATCTGAATAATATCCACTGTTATCCAGGAACATTTATTATTATTATTATAGTCATCTTAAAGATGGAAATCATGGTTTTAATCACTAATAAAATGGTTCAAAGTGACCAAAAATGGTGGAAAAGGTGATGAAATGGGATTTTAAAAACCACAGAAATGGGTTAAAAGTTGTAAATAAAAGTGGACAAAAACAGACAGAAAAAGTGGAAGAATTAGTTTAAACTGGTAAATAATGGACATGACAAATGGTGAATGTGGTTAAACTGGCAAAAAATAATCATGAAATCTGGTGAAAACAGTTTAAAAGTGACAATAAAGGGTCAACATATGTGACATTATTTGTAAAAGTGGTGGAAAAGGTTTATAAGTGCTGAACATGTCTGGAAAGTGGAAAAAATGTGCAGAAAAATCATTAAAATGTGATGTAGAAGTTATAGAAAGAGGGAAAAATGAGCTCAAATTGATCAGAAAATATTTTTTATTTATAAGAAATCATTAACACTGCCTTATGTTTTTATATCTTCCCCATAATAAAGGGAGGGGCTGAGAATGATACAATATAATAAATGTATGATTTTATTACTGCAAAAATAAAACATGCATGGGGTTACAGAATAGATAGTGTTCATCTCTGACGACATAAGCAGAAATAATGGAGAAGTTTCATGTATTTAAATAACTAGTACAGTGCCCGTCGGAAGTATGCATTTATGTGAGAGCATAAGGGGTATATTTTCTATGGGATATGAGCATGATAAATGTGTTTGGTTTTTTTTACTCACTTTTGTATTTTTTTTGTTTAGTGTATTTTTCTGTATTGGATGTTTTTTGGAGTCATTATGTGTATTTTTGTATCTTTCTGTTGTGTTTTTGTGCAGTATTTGTATAATTATTGTTTTTGTTGCCATTGTAGTGATTCTAGAATCATTTTGTGTATTTTTTCTATAAATATTGTTTAGTTTTTGTTTTATTTTACTCATTTAGTATATTTTTATTATAAATACTGTGTGAGTGTGTGTGTCTACATCCATCTCCTCCGTGCACGCGCATCAGCCGTGTGTGTGTCGACATCCGACTCCGTGAACGCGCATCAAATAAATAAATACCGTGTGTGTTCCCGTGAATGTTTGAGACGCTGATAACAAAACTCCATAGACATTGTAGCGCCAATCAGAAAAGTAACAAAACTGCGCAAAACAAAACGTAAAGCTCCAAACTACATGAGTGAGTAAGTAAATTAAAGTATTATCTACAATTCGGCTGTCTTTTTTTAAAAAACAAAAATAATTTTTTACCTTTGAACCGAGTGGTCAGAGCTTAGCTTCCATGCACGGCACCACAGATAATCTACAGTTTTCCAGATGGATTATTGAACGGGTTGGAAACACAGACGTCCCTTGCTTTTTAGTGAGATAATAAATCATGTTTCTGTTCACTTTTAGGTACTCAGTTTAGACATCGTTATAACTTTATTTTTCCTTTCATTTTTAACCCCTAATATGATTTTGTACTGTTTTAACTTCAATAACTTTTCATTTAAATTGTTAAACGTGACATATGTATTTACAGTATGGAGGCCCAAACCTGCCAAAATTAAAAATAAATAAATAAAAGTTAAAATAAAAACAAAACAAAAATATTTTTTATATGTATAAAATAAACGATTAAATGAATAATAGTTAAAAAAAAAAAAAAGATATTTTTTTGCATTTATTTATTTAATGATGTATTTATATTTTTAATTTAACTTTTGGATTTTTTCCTACTTATATTTATTTATTTGTATTTAATTTTCAATTTTCCTTTTTTTCCACATTTAATTATTTATTTATTCATTTCATTTCACTAACAAAACATGGATTGACAATATAATAATATAATAGTTTAGTATCACACATTAACATTAACAATGTGTTACTTTTTTTTTTTTTACAGACATTTTAATGTGATACATAAAATATCTGACGAGTTCATAAAATATTTCATATAGAGGGTTTTCAATCGCGTCATCAACCCGGAAGTCGCCATTTTGGAGATAAAGCAGCAGGTTTACAAACAGCACACGTACAAGAGACGAGATGGTGAAATATTGCTGTGTTTCTGGCTGTAATAATCAGTCAGACCATGAAAAACGTGGAGTTTTATAGACTGACAGAAGTTCTAACAGATCATGAAGAACAAAGTCTGTATTTTATAGTCAGTAGTTCTACATCAGGAGAGCAGTGACATGAGACTCGCTCACTGTTGTTACACCAGTTGTTATTGGTGTTTATGTAAACACCGCCGCCCTCATCTCACGTCTTACATTTAAATCCATCTTCAGGTCCAGTTTGTTCTCCAGGGAACAGACATTAGAACACAGAATGGAAGGAAGCGGCGTTCTCTGAGGATTAGCTTTTAGCTTGGTTGCTAGCCCCGCTCCTGCTTTCCATCACACGCTTACGTTTCCTCCGCTGGCGGACACCGCTAGGCTACGCTGCTCCACAGGTCGCTGGATGTAGCTGGCGTAGCAATCCGAGGATCGAGGTCCACAGTAGTCGTATCTAACGGACTATAACTGTTTGGTTTGCCTAAATATAGGATGACCTGGTGGTCGTAAACGATTTTAGAGTAGCTACGCTGCAGGTTCACTGAGAAATTATTAGAACTGACAGAGTCATCTGCAGACATATCCGTTGCTAACGCGAGCCTCAGCAGCCGAAGCCGACCTCCAAACTTCTATAAGATCTATAGATCCATGGGCTTGGTGAAATCCAGGTAGTTGATGATATCAGGATACAGGACATAATAGATCCTGGTTTAGCTTTGCTAACCACAAGCTCCGCCTTTCCTCTGATAACCTGTGAAATTGTTTTCATTGATTTGTGATGATTTTTGGCAATCTATAAAATTCCAAATGTGTCTCACTGTTTGACTGATTAGTACAGCTAGAAACACAGCAATAGTCTTGTTTGTGTGCTGTTTGTAAACCTGCTGCTTTAGCTCCAAAATGGCGACTTCCGGGTTGATGACGCGGTTGATGACGTGCCGTGAAAACCCTGCAGCTGCATTTAATGAAGTTATTCCAAAGTGAGGGAACAAACTCAGCTGGTTCCCTAATAAACAACTTTTCATCTCTAATCAATAACTGAAATTGGCAAACAAACGAAGCAAACTTTATTTTATTTTATTTATTTAATGAAACTTAAAAAGTAGGCTCCTTAATGTTCTCAATATGTATGAGCAGCACCGTGCTAAGTAGATAAAACCACTTTAAGTTTAAAACAGTTTCTTTTTGTGGGGGGCGGGCCCCGAGTGACAACAGGGTCGAGACCCACGAGTTTAGAACCTCTGTCCTGGGAGAAAAAAGACCGTTTTTAGACAGATTATTTAGAAAGAAAATGTCCTTTAAAGTAGTTATTAGATATACAGTAATTATTTTGGTTGTGTGTTTACAGGCCTGGCAACACAGGCAGCCGCATAGGGCGCCATCTGCTGGAGGGGCATCAAAATACACCCCCCCAATTTTTTTTTTCTTTTTCTTTTATAATAATCATTTCAACAGGTATAATAAACGTGAACACTGTACATCATGTTTTCTCTTAATTGAATATCAATAATAAAATGTGGAACCATACTAGATATGACTAGTAAAACCAAAGTTTTATATTTTATTTTAACTTTTGATAGCACTGTGTGTGTGTGTGTGTGTGTGTGTGTGTGTGTGTGTGTTTGGGGGGGGTCTAGGGCATCAAATGACCTAAAGCCGGCCCTGTGTGTTTACTTCCAACAGAGAACATCACACACACACACACACACACACACACACACACACACACACACACACACACACACACACACACACACACACACACACACACACACACACACACACACACACACACACACACGGTAAAGTAAACGTACTAAACATACATTGTTTGTGTGTGTGTGTGTGTGTGTGTGTGTGTGTGTGTGTGTGTGTGTGTGTGTGATCACGCACCAGGGTCGTTCTTCACCAACAGCCCCGGACACCGTGAGGTCTTTCCCCGCTGCTGGAGCTCCGTGACACCGAGCAGAGGTGACCGAGCAGCGGCCGTGACGAGGACCAGCTCCGCTCCCAGGGAACAGTTGGAAGAGTTTAAAGAGTTTAAAGAGTTTCCCTCTAACTGTCTGACTGTGTGTGTGTGTGTGTGTGTGTGTGTGTGTTCAGTTGGACACCGAGGCTTCATGTGAGGGCGGAGCCGGGAGGGAGGAGACCTGAGCGGGGTTCGCGCTCCGAGCGTCGCAGGCTTTGTCCGCAGGAAGAACTGAGAGAAATGAAGAAAATAAAAGACTTTATTTTCACATGTTTGCGACTTTACTTCCACTTAGTTTTACTACGGAAGCACTTTTACACCAGTAAAACAAAAAGTAAATAATAATAAAACAATTCTTAAGTCATAATTATGTGATACTATCTCATATCTCATAGTATCTCAGAATTATTACTTAAGATTTATTTATTTTTACAATTGTTATTTTACTGTCTCATAAGTGTGACTTAGTAAATCATAATTAGAACTTAGTATCTTATAATTATGACTTAATTATTTATTATTATCATTTTACTGTCTAGTATTATGACGTAGTATCTTGTAATTATGATTTAAGATATATTGTTTATTTTATTAGTGTTATTTTGCTATCATAATTGTGACTTAGTATATCATATTGACTTTAACATTTTTGTTTTATTATAGTTATGTTACTATCTCATAATTATGACTTACTATCTGATAATTGTGACTTAGGATTTTTGAAATTATCATTATTGTTATTTCACTATCTTAATATCTAATAATTATGACTTAGGAATGTATTATTATAATTTTACTATCTCAATATGATGACTTAAGATGTATTTATTTTTATAATCGTTATTTTACTATCTCATAATTGCGACTTAGTATCTCATAATTATGAATTAAAATGTATTTATTTATTTTTATTAAAAAGCTACTAAATTACGTAAAAAGCTACTAAATTATCTAAAGAGCTATGAAATGATATAAAAAGCTACTAAATGATGTAAAAAGCTGTTAAAGCTGCTACATTGGGGGTGCTGTGGAGCGTGTATCATGTGAGACGCATCCACTAGAGATTTATAAAAATATTTTGGCACCTTTTTTTAAACTTTTTTTGGACACCACATGTTGCTACAAACGTCCTACGACAGTCGATTCTTCAATCAGTTGTGAACCTTTGGACAATCATGAACACCAGAGCTAAACCCGACGCAGCTAACGTGGGCCTCACACAGCCTGGAGGCTCACCTGAGCCCGGAGCCAATTTGGAGCCAGATGCTAACGATGCTAACGCACGGCTGCTAATACGCATGGAGGCAATGATGGAGACTTTGCCAAGGGACATTATGTCAGTTTGAGCAGATCGTATCTGGGGCAAATAAAAAGAAAATCTCTGCTGTCTGTGAACACTTACAGAGAAAGATAATTGCTCACGATCAAGCCATTGCTAACCTCGAGGACACTCCCACTGATCACGATGCCCAGCTAACTAGCCTACAAGCTAACATCACTGACCAAGCGTGTTGGCTCTGATGTAAAAAAGTGAGGATTTGGAAGGAAGGTCGAGACTTAATAATATTCATCTGGTGGGTGTCCTAGAAGGTTCCGAGAACTCCCGTCCAACTGTGTTTGTTGCTAAACTGTTACAAAACTTGCAAGGCCTGGACAGGGAGCCAGTGCGTGATAGTGCCCACCGTACTCTACGCTCTAAGTCGAAGGTCGGGGAACCTCCTCGCCCGTTTGTTGTGAGAGTTAATACGTTTCAACAAGGCTGTGAAGTCCTACAGAAAGCTGGATCGTCTGGACCTTTATTTTACCAAGGAAAGATGATTTTGATCTTCCCAGATTTCACTGCGTCTGTGGCCAAGAAGCTAGCTGCTTTTGCTAAAGTCAAGAAGAAGCTTCGCTCGTGTCCTGGTGTGAAATTCTGACTTTTCTACCCAGCTATACTGTGTATTACTCCTCTGAGCAGACAAATTCACAGATTTGAAGAAACACCTAAACATGGTGGTGGTCCCAGATCTGTTTGAGGTTAGATAACTTACTGGATAAGGTAAACATTTTGCTCTGATGTCATATATATATATATACTGTATATATATATATATACTGTATATATATATATATATGTTTTCAAATATTTTTGAACTTATGTTTGTTTTTGATATATGAGGATTGTGTTTTGTTTTTGAGATTGTTAACCACTGTATTGCGTCATGTGGAGATTATTACTTTATTTATTTATCTATTGTGCTATTACCATTTATTTATACTTATTTTTGTTATTATTATTATTATTATTTTTTGTTTTGTTATTATGGTTCATACTGGACGCACGGTGGATTAGTGGTTAGCACGTCCGCCTCACAGCAAGAAGGTCCTGGGTTCAAGCCCTGAAGTGTGCATGTTCTCCCCGTGCTGCGTGTGTTTCCAAAAACATGACTGTAAGGTTGATTGGAGTCTCTAAATTGCCCTTGTGAGTGAGTGGTTGTCTGTCTGTCTGTGTTGCCCTGCGATGGACTGGCGCCCTGTCCAGGGTGTACCCCCGACCAGCGCCCAATGAGAGCCGGAGATTGGCACCGGCAGACCCCCGCGACCCTGAACAGGATAAAGTGGTTCTGAAAATGAATGAATGGTTTATACTATGGTGACATAACTATTATTACCTACAAGGTCTGCCTTTATTTTCACTTTTTATTTTTTACTCTATTTCACATTCCATTTGGAGGGGTTTATAGTTAAATCTTCCTCCAGAGCCTTTTAAAGGCCAGGTTATGGGTGTTTTGGGGTGGAGTGGAACAACATATATACATGACGAATAAAGGCTTAAAGCCCAGTTTAATTTAATTTAATTCCCTCTTGGTTTATTTTTTCTTTTACATTGTCGACCAATTGTCCATGTTAGCCTCCATGCAATCCTACAGTAGAAAATTAAGATGTTGTGCTCTCTTCAATAGGACAGAGGTGTGTTCCATAAAGGAGGTTTAACAAACTCTGAGTCTATCCATAAACTCTGGGTCAACATACCCCGCGATGGGAAACTCTGTGTATCTGATTCCATTAAAGCTGGTATGAAGTGGGTTAATCAACCCTGAGTATGTAAACCTTGGGTTACTGACGTGCACATGTGCGATAAAAAGCCATTATCAATGGATCAGAGATTACACAAACTACCATGGTAACCACTCGGAAGAGAGTGATTTATTCACCCTGATGGTGAAATAAGCAGGTGTTTGAGGAATATGAGCCTGTTCTAAAGGTGTGTTCACACTGAACGCACCTTCATTGATTATAGTGGCTTAAATCACCTGTGATTAGTCGCGCTTTTTGGTCGCTTCATTACTTTATTGCTTCAGTGATGTGACGAGTGGTGAATAATATGAATAAAATGTGTTTGAGGAGACGTGTCAGCGGCATAGGATGTCTACATAGAAAAAGACTGTCAAAAAGATTGTCATAAAAAAAGACTGAAGCGGGACGCGAACCCGCGACCCATCGCTTCCAAGAGCGGTGTCATAATTCAAAAGCTACGTGATCTAAAGATCAAACTGTATTACAGTATGAAACAACAATTGAGCCTTAAAAGTGGATTAATTTAAATGATCATCTCCTCCTTTATATTCTCTACAGGTTTGTATTCAGTGAACTTTACTACAGACGTCAGTAGATGTTTTAATGTAGATCAACCTCTCAGTGTCTTTCACTTAATGATCTACATCTACAATGTTAGAAAGAAAACTACCGTTTGCAAAAAAATAAAAAATACGTAAAGCAACACAACATTAGTAATGATGTGAACACGTCTGAGATACTCAGAGTTTCCCTCATTTGAGCCTGAACATACTCAGAGTTTGAACATAACCCGTTTTATGGAACACCCCTCAGGACCTCCGGTTCACCAGCTTTAAATGCAAGGTACTCAATAACCCCATTAAACACAGTAAAGTGCTTCATCACCTTCAGCAACTTGGAGCTCAAGTTATTTTTTTGCAATAAACCCATCTTTGGAAAGTAGATCATCTGAAATTGAAGAAGAGCTGGGTGGGTCAGATATTTCATTCCTCTTTTTCCGGTAAGGCCAGGGCCACAACTACTATTTGACATAAATCTGTTCCCTTGGTTTCAGACCAGATTATTTCTGACGCTAACGGTAAATACGTTATTGTTACTGGGACAATTTTGGGCTATCGTTTTGCACTAGTTAATATTTACGCGCCAAACACAGACGTTGAATCCGTCTTTAAGTGTTTATTCTGTTCTATACCTATATGTCTACGCATTTTCTGATATTGGGTGGAGACTTAAACTGTTGGTTTGATCCTAATTCAGACCTCTCCTCTACCAGACCAATGCTGCTTCACGCTCAGCTAAACTAATTCAGTCTTTTAGGGACAAATTCTCTGTAACTGATTCATGACGTTTTTTCTTTCTAAAAGAGAATATTTCTTTTTTTCACCCGTATTGATTTATTTCTCGTTGACAATCGATTACTTTAATCTATAACCACATGTCGTTATGATGCTATTGTTCTTTCTGATCATGTGCCACTAATTATGGATATCAAACTGATCATGATGTCAACTGAACGTTCACCGTGGAGACTAAACGTGTATTTATTATCGGACAATAATTTTGTAACTTGGACAAATTAGTTTTTTCTTAAGCACTAATAGAACCCCAGGGGTGTCTGCGTCTCTTCTTTGGGAGTGATTTAAAGCATCTATGAGGGGAGAAATTAGTACATATATACATCATGAGAATAAAGTGAGCATGAAATACTGCGTAGTTTGAAACAACAAATCTTACAGCTAGACAACATGTATTCACTCTCATCTTCACCAAATTTGGATTGTGTTTCACTAAAATCAGAATTTGACACTATTATAATTTACCGCACGACTGAACTCATGCTTCAATCAGGTGCTCGTTTTTTGAACATAGTGATAAGGCTGGTAAATTGCTGGCACACCATATCCGACGGGTATCTGCCTCTCGCCAAATAACCAAAATCCAAACAACTCAGAATGTAACAACTGATCCTTCAGAAAATAAGTCGACCTTTAAAGCATTTTATAACTCACTATACACATCTGAATGCACTCCTACAGATGACCATTTTGACTTTTTTTTCTCTGGTTTAACTATTCCCACTCTTACTCAGGAAACTGCTACTAATTTTTGGCAAACCAATTGCTGTTGCTGAACTTAATTCTGCCATACAGTCTCTTCAGGCCAGGAAATGTCCAGTTTTACAAAACATTCAAAGATAAAATTGCTCATTTGTTATTGGACATGTATAACAAATCATTTATTCTTGGAGCTTTACCCCAAACACTCAATCAGGCCACAATTTCAGTTCTTTTGAAGAAGGGAAAGGACCCCCTTAATGGCCCATCCCACCGCCTCACAAGTCTTTTAAATGTAGATTTCAAACTGGTATCCAAGATTCTTGCTACACGCCTCAAGTCTTATTTACCTACTATCATTAGTCCGGACCAAACAGGTTTTATTCAAAACAGAAATTCTTTTTCTAATCTTAGGAGACTATTTAATATAATCTACGACACCTCATCGGATAATTCACAGGAAGCACTTATTTCGTTAGATGCCGAAAAGGCATTTGACCGTGTGGAATGGCCTTATTTGTTTTACACAGTGAAAAAAATGTTTTTTTGACTGTGTTTTTATCTTGGATCAAACTACTTTACTCTAATCCGCTAGCCTTGGTTTGGACAAACACCACTTATTCTGATTACTTTATCGTTTGACAAGACAGGGATGCCCACTCAGTCCTCTTCTATTTGTATTAGCTATTGAGCCTTTAGCGATTGCAATATGTTCCAATCCCAAAATTGCAGGAATACGTAGGTATAGTTTGGAGGCAAAGGTCTCCATATATGCTGATGATTTACTCTTATACATATCAGACATAAATACATCAAGACCCGCTGCTCTACGTCAACTTGCGGACTTTGGCCAGCTATCAGGTTATAAGCTTAATCTAAATAAAAGTGAGCTTTTTCCTCTTATTTTAGTTTGTAATGTTCTTCTTTGCATAGCTTGGAATCCAGGTTCCTCACAAACTGGACAACTTGTTCAAAACCATTTTTTCCCCTTTAATGTTGAAGATAAAAGAGGATTTTGAACGATGGTCGTTGCTCAAACTGTCTTTAGTAGCACGTATTAACTGTAAAAATGAGTGTTCTGCCTCACTTTTTGTATTTGTTCCACTGTATCCCCCTTTTTCTACCCAGCTCTTTATTTAGTCAAGTTGATACACTCACCTCAGAATTCCTTTGGGATAAGAAGATTTCTATGTTGTCCAAACATTGTTTACAAAGACCTAAATTGTTGGGATTGATGGCTTTACCAAATTTTAGGCATTATTATTGGGCCACTAACATTAGAACTCTTAAATATTGAGACATCTTCCTCCCCAGACTGGTTAACCATCGAGAGGAACTCTGCTGAACCGGTTTCTCTTGTGGCTTTGCTTTACTCGTCTATCCAATGTTCAACAATAAAATATACTAGAAATGTAATTGTTTAAATATCTCTCAAAATTTGGACAGAGTTCAAACGGTATTTTGGTCTGCAACATTACTCACATAATGCTCCTTTAGCAGCTAACCACTTTTTTCTTCCTTCTCTCTCTGATAAAGCATTTTTGGTTTGGTCCACACATGGAATACGGTTATTTAAAGATGTTTTTATTTCCTTCCAGCAGATTTCGTCTAAAGTCTCGATCTCAAAGCAACATTTTTTCAGATATTTGCAAGTCCTTAGTTTTGTCCAAAGTAATTTCCCTGCATTTCCTAACTTGCCTGAGGATTCCATTTTGGATTCTCTTATATATGATGGGATATCGTCAATACGTTCCGACACTCTTGGCCCAATTAAAGCTCTTTGGGAGGGGGATTTAGGGGAGAGCAAATCTGATGAGGACTGGTCTCATATACTAAAGCGGGTTCACAAGTCCTCTATATGTGCAAGACATTGTCTTATACAATGTAAACTTTACTAAACCAAATCTGGCTTATCCAAATACATCCTAATGTCTCACCAATGTGTGACAGATGCCAACATTCTCCAGGGAATCTTATACACATGTTTTGGCTACGTTCACAATTATTTAACTACTGGACTGACATTTTTGGCATTATTTCTTAAGTGAGGACAATGAACCCAAATCCAATAAGTGCTTTGTTTGGAATATTTGTTGGACCATTTTCTCTCCACCTCACATGGTCATCCTCTTGCTTTTATGACCCTTCTAGCGAGGAGAGTCATTTTGTTGAAATGGAAATCTCTGCAACCTCCCTCTGTTGCCCACTGGCTTAGGGACGTTTTATATTTACTCAAACTTGAGAAAATACGTATGACACTTCAGGGCTTTTCTGACAGATTCATTCAGATTTGGAATCCCTTGTTTAAGTTACTTAAACAAATGAACTTCCCTTCTGTACCGGATTAACCTTTAATTTTTCTTTTTTCTACAATACTTGTTTTGTTTATCTAAGTGGGGGCGCCGTACATCTTTCTTTATATCTTTCTTATTTTATTTTTGAACATGTTTGTAGTTGGTTGGTTGGTGTGCTTTAAGGAGATTTTACCAATATTCAGTGTTCCCCTATATTTGATCTTCGTGTTTATCTGTAAAACTTTAAATAAACAAAGTTTGTAAAAAAAACCAAAAAAAAAAAAACCTGATAAATAATGTAAAAATCTTTTAAATGATCTAAAAATCAGGCTGAATGTTTCACTCCAATAGAAAACAATGGGATGTTTACAGGCAGTGGGGCCATGTGACATCATCAATCACATGATTTCAAGATGGAGGAACACAGGCTGTAAAACTGTAAAGTAGTGTTATTTTTAAAAGGAAATTAAATGAATATTATGCATAATAATGTGTTTTGTTAGACATAGATCTACTAATAAGGATATTTAGAAGGTTTTATGCCACACTTGTAAAAACAGTGGAGGATTACTTTAAGATTTGTTGGACTAGTGATTTTTCTGACGTATTGTTGGGAATGATACATAACTGTACAGATAGAGTCTGGTTACATAGTAAGTTTTTCAAAGAACACCAATGTCTTCATCATTCCTTGTGGTCATATTAATGAGCTTTTTAATGTGTTTTTGAATAAGGTGTTCTGGTTTCTATTTTTTAAAGAACAAAGATTTCAAATACATACATAATGACAGTAAAATACACAAAACGACAACACAAATTACACACAAATAACAGAAAATATGTAAAATGAATAAAAGTACACAAACATTCTCAGAACAACGCACAGAATGATTCTAAAAAACACAAAAAATGCAAACAGAAATACACAAAATGAATTTCAAAAACATAAAATAGGAGAAAAAAATACACAAAACATCAACAAACACTAATTCCTAATTCTAACATGAATGTTGAGAATGTGGCACCTGGATTGGAAAATCACATTATTGTGGCCCCCGCTGTGATAAAAGTTGCCCATCTCTGGTTAAGAGGGTCCACAACAACGTTGTCCTGAGGGCAAGAATTTTTTATTTTTTTTTTTAACTTGTCTGCACATGCTGTCAAAGGTCAACACTACAAGAAGTGCAATCATTATGAGACAGCAATGCATGTTTTGTTATTGCAATAAAATACATTGATTTATTTTATTGTGACCATCACCAGCCCTCCCTAAGGAAGGGTAAGAAATCTTTTAGTACAGGGAGGATATAAAAAGGGAGAGCAGTGTTACACCTAAGTGGAGAGGGAGGGGGAGGGAAAAGGGAGCAGGGAGGAGAGACTCAAGGTAGGAAATAGAAAGTGTGGGGAAGAATAGATTGTTTTACAGTGAGGTTGAGATGTGAAGTAGTAAAATATATTGTGCTTATTATGTTGTGTAATCAAGCCAGTATAGTGACAAGTGAGGGCAAGATTTTTAAGTACACAATGAGGATGAATAATCAATACTGCATCAATACTACATCCGTTAAGAATCGCCGATCATTGTGTTACACCCGCTTAAGGATTTAGCAATACAAAAGAAGCAGTCAAATAGGTAGGGAGATAGAATCTTTATTATTAAAACCAGTTCATAAAGATCAATAAGCCTCACCATACCAGACTCCCAGTTCAACTCTCAATTATGGTAACAGGATTGGGGGGGATATGGTTTCACAACAATTACACACTGCAATTCAAATATTCCTCTCAAAGAGTTTACACACGTGAATATGCACGGCACACTTACACCCTTAAGGCCCTACCTGAATACTGACTGAGAGCTTACCGGGTATTGGTGACAAGGGGGGAGCACAAGTTCAAATAAAACGCAAAACAAAAAATGAATAAAGAGAAGAAAAAAAATAGGAACTAGCCCCGCCCCACGGGCAAAACCCAGCTATTTGCCCCTGACAGGCTCACGTGTCAGGGTGGACTAGAACAAAGGAAACAAAGCATAACTAATAAACACAAACACATTATTCTCAGCAACAGCAGCGTATGGACCCCGATGCTCTGCAAAGAAAACATTAATAACCATAAAAAACACTTTAACACAAAAAACATTAAAACATATCAATAAAAGATGAACTACAAACAAACTTTAAAATACCTGGTCTGTCGGTAGTCTACCAACAACCAGCTGTATTCAACTCAAACAGAGAACAAGCAGGGAAGCACATCTGAAATAATAAAGATGGTAAATGCCATGTGCTAGACACCAACACAACATACCATATACACACCAAACAGAATTTCCTGCACCTTCTGCATGCTCATGTGGAATAAGGTGTGTTATTCCACTGTCCTCATACCAATGGCTGAACAACCTGTGTTCTTCCTACAGGTCACCATTTGTAGCAGTCTTGATTAGAGCACCTGCCACATTCCACAACCCAGTAGCTGGAATACATGTGTTCCTCCTGCAGGTCACTATTTGTAGTGTTCTTAATTAGTGCACCTACCTAACACCTGTCACCATTGGATAATTTCTGGATGAGCTTACTGTAAGGTGGCCATTGGACAGTTGATGGTGAAGGCGATAGAACACACTCTGGCCCTTATTTATTCACCCTTAATATGTTCAGATCTGAGCGTATGACGTGTGTTGGGCCAAATTTATGCCAACGAGACCAAACTCACCATATTTTAACCTATTTTCATCACTTTTTCTTGCTATATTTTCACTCTTTGATGTATTTTTGCTATATTACTCCCATTTCTGACACTTCTACATCACATTTCATTGCCTTTTCTGCACATTTTTTCTACTTTCAAGACATTTTCAGCACTTAAAAACCCTTTCCACCACTTTACCATTTTTCATGCTTATTTTTGGCCAGTTTACACACATTCACCATTTGTTATGCCCAATATTTGCAAGTTTAAACTATTTGTCCCTACTTTTTAAAGTGCATTGCTCTACATCTGCTCTGAGGTTACCAAATATAGATTTGCAAATATTTACTATATTTACTCAGTGATGCTCAACATGTGTCTTTGTCTTAGTTTTTAACCTCTTTTTACCTATTTTCTTTGGCCATTTTGCAACTCCCTTTCTGTCATTTTTGCTCCTTTTCAACATTCTTGAAACTGTTTTCAGATTTGAGCTGTTTTTGCCAATGAATATCAATTTTTTTCTATATTTTATCTAATTTGTGTACTTTCTTTAACCATTTTTGACACTTTTCATCCAAATAATTTACCCCTTTTGCTCAATAAATACCAGTGTTGGGAACGTTACTTTAAAAAAGTAATTAGTTATAATTACTCACTACTTGTTCCAAAAAGTAACTGCGTTAGTAACTGAATTACTCTATAATAAAAGTAATTTATTACCAAGTAAAGTAACTATTTGCGTTACTGTTAAAAAAAAAAAAGTTGCTATTTGTCAAATAATTCAGATTTTTTAGATGCGTGTGTCGTTGTGAGGCGCTTCATTAAATTATAGTTGTTTACAACAGATGTGGACAAAGTCTTCACTCCTGGATATAATGAACACTTCACATGTACGTTCTTAACTTTGACCATAATTAATATAAAGTAGTGTTTGTATCGTCACCTTAAAAATGACAACTTTTCATCAGACTGTTCCACGCTCATCATCTCTGCTGATTCATCAAATCTGTAGTGTGTGTGTGTGTGTGTGTGTGTGTGTGTGTGTGTGTGTGTGTGCTGGCACGCTGCCTTAGCCAATCATAATCTCTCACCTTGTTTTTAACCCACCTCCTCACTACATTGAGGAAGAAGCCAGGGATGTTTTCAGATCAGTTTATTTAATCAATACATATAACGCATTTAACGTTCAGTAACGTTAACGGCGTTGTAACGGCGTAAAAAGTAATTCGTTCGATTACCCCGTTACTGAAAAACAAACGCTTTTACATAATGCCGTTATTTTAAACGCCGTTATTCCAAACACTGATAAATACCACTTGTTTTTCTTCGTTCCACATTTTTACCCTTTTTTTCACTATTGTTTGCCACATTTTGCTCATATAAACTTCCTTTTTCATTAAATACCACCTGTTTTGTTTTGTTTGCCCATTTTTTTTTTTTGCCACTCGACTGTTTTTGGCCTATTTTAGTCACTCTTCACTCTTTTCTGTTTTTGCCACTTTTAGATCATTTTGTGACACCTGTTATTCTGTGAGTAACTCACTGAAAAAGTTGTGTCCACCCCTGATTATGATCACATGATTCCTGAAAAAAGCACCTGAAACATTGAGGAAACTGCGTCAAAGCCTAGTTAATGTTATTTATGTTGTATTTTTTATTTAGACAGTGACACACGTTAGTATCAGACACAGACAAAATGCAACCATACGTGTTGGTAAAAAGGTTGCCATCAATTATGTGCATCGCCCTTTATTCTCCTTTATCTCAGCTGTAGTCGAGCCATGTGTAAATACCCAAAATGCAACACTTCAATAAACGCATGCAATTGTATGAGACGTGAAAGTATTTGATCCCTGTGAGCGTTTCCTCTTTCCACTTAAAAGCTGATGTTGTGTTTGTTTGTTTTTACCACAACAAAAGTTTGCCTCCTGGCTTTCGGCGCCGTCTCATTAGCGGTGAATCTAAGCTGACATTTACACCGTTCTGCGTCATGTTCCATCTTTGGAATGATGGATGAGAAGAAGGATGCAGTAGAAAAACAAAGAAATAACAATAACCATTGATTATAGAATCTAGTAAATATGTTTAAAAGAATGAATTAATTGGGAAATAAAAGGCATTACGTATATTATAATTCATCAAATGTAGGGTTTTTTTTCTTTTTGAAAACTTTTATAGTTTTTATATTTATTAGTTTGTTTGTTGTGAATTTTTTATTTTCCTCTTACACAAGGATGAACTACGGAAGAGGATTAATTTTTTTTTTTTTAATTCAGAATTTTTGAGAAAACTTCTGGGATTAAAGTCAGAATTTTGAGAAGAATTTAAGAATTCTGATATTAAATTCAGAACTATTAATATGTTGTTATTCCAGAGTATTTTTTTCAAATGTTTTGGATAATGTTACATTGGGGTGGAGGGTTGGGGACGCTCGTCTTCTTGGGGCTTTCTCGGGTGTACATGTGGGGGGCGGTGGTTGGCTCTCGGCTTGGGATCTCGGGGGCGTCTATGGGGGTTGCTCGGTTGTTACTGCCGACCTGGCTGCGTCTTGGGGCCCGGGGTGGCGCTAGGGTTCTCAGTAATGGTTCTTATGCAAACATTGGTCATGGATGCACTGGCATGTCTTGGGCGGTGGGATAAACTCGTACTGAGCTTAGCCTTAGACACGTTGACACCAAATACCTTATAGGTATAACCACTCACTCCTTCCCTCTAGTCACAGCCACCACCATTAAACAGTACTTAAAGGGGACATATTTTGAAAAATCCACTTTTGCAGTTTTTTTAATCACATATCTTGAGTGTCCACCAGCACACAAAATATTAAATAAATCCATCCAGTCATTTGTCTGATAACACAGAGAAAATTGCTCCATTTCAAATTTTCCAGATTTGTGACATCACAAGTCAAATCAGGAAAGAAAATACCCTCCCCTCCGCTGGTAACTCCACCCCCAACCTGATAAAAATCTGCCGTTGACTTTCTCGCTAGCGAAGGAGTGATGGCTACCGGTAAAACTAAGTACAGAACTTTCCTGCTGCCGGTGCCACGCCTCCACAGTGAACGTACACTGTAGTGTAAGCACTATTTATTCATGCGGAGGTGTACTCTTGTGGTTCGGCACATTAGCAAACCTGTTGCATCGCCTCGCATCACTGATCTGACGTGTTTGTGACACAATTCGATGCAGCGTTTGCAGAAAACAAATGATCATCACATTAAATGCAGTATTCCTGTAGTTAGTAGAGCAGAGGAGGAGAAAGTGATTTAGCAGATTAACACAGGTGAGAGTTTGAATGACTGCTGCTGCTGCTGCTGCTGAGATGCACGAACCCTGAAACGCTGAGATAGACTCACAAAAACAATAATCTCTTAAATATTCATGTGCTTTACTGTAATGTGCAGTTTTTTTGTCTGAAAACAATAACAACAGTGTGTGGATAGCAAAAATAAAATCGCTTTGGTGATCACTGATAATCCTGTAAAAGAGCGAGACATGAAGTGAATGAGCGTCTACAGACACGCCCACTCATGAATATGCATGAGCAGGCCTCACAATGGCTTGATTTCAGAACTGCTCAGAAAGTGACTTTTCAGAGGCTAAAACTCTGGAAAACAAGCAAGTTTGGGAAAATAAACCTCAAATATTATGTTTTTGGGGTTTTTAGAACAATTGGAGATGGATGAAAAATTGCATAATATGTCCCCTTTAAGCTGGGTGCTGAGTAGGGATGGGAATCGAAAACCGGTTCTTTCTGAGAACCGGTTCCCATTAATCCAATTCCTAGGAATTGTTTGTTTGCTTGCTTGTCAATTCCACTTATCGGTTCCTCTAGCGTCGCAAATACATAACGATAAACTCGTCCTGGTCCTGTATATTGTGTTTATGCTAGCATCAAGTGAAGCTCCTTCCACCATATAGTTGTTTGCTGTCCACCACAGAGAATCCACCTCCTCCATCCACAGCTGGGTTGTCCTCTGTGCTGTTTGTAGCATCTCTGTCGCTACGCTAGTCACTTCAGGGTTCTGTACACTCGCGCTAAAGTTGCTTCTTGCACGGACGTTTCTTCCAAAAACAACAAACTTCAGCAACAACACACACCTTGTCACCAGTTTATGTCCTCATAACAAGTAATTAGACACGGGAGATGGACTGATCGTTGTCTTTAGTTTGCTCTTTCACACACACACACGCACACGGCTGATGACGTCTCTGAAGGTCCATTTATAGAAATATAGACTAAGGCTAAACTAAAGCTTTACCGTTTAAATACATAACAATAAGTGCAGCTGTACTTTTGGTTAATGTGTTCTTTTTTACAGAAGAATTTGCTAAATTCTTATCAATTCCCATCCCTAGTGCTGAGTCACCACCTTACATTTACACACTTGTCATAAGACTGGCTGAACTGATTACACAACTATAACATCACATCTTACTCTCGCTTTAAAATAATCAACTCTTTCCCACCCTTTCCATTTACCGACCCTGACTCCCTCTCCCGTTTCCCACCCCCTCACCCAGGTGTAACACTGCCCTCTCTTTTTATATTCTCCCTTTAATAAAGTGTTTCTTACCCTTCCTTAGGGAGGGCGGGTGATGGTCACAATTATGCAATAAAATAAATTGAACAAAACATGCATTGCTGTCGTGGGAATATTGCACTTCCTGTAGCACTGACCTTCAATAGCATGTTGAGACAAGGAAGTGAAAAAATAAAGAATGTATGAGTTTACGGTGACAAAAATCTGTCTATATTCATTTGTTTATACTGTGTTATAATGTTTACGGAGTCAAAGACAAGATTCAACATTATTATTATTAATTGTACCCCTTGGATTTACTATCTCTGGAATCTGTAATTTTGGCATAAATTAAATCAAAACTAAAACACACAACTTACAACCAGGGTTGGGCATCGTTTGGATTTTAACGAGTCTGATTCCGATTCTCAATTTTGATTCTTGTTCTAAACGATTCTCAATTCTGATTCTTTGAGTTGTGCAGGTCAACAGGTCACAGATTTCACAGGAGACCTTTTTCATTTGAAAAAGCCTTTACAAAGGTCATTTTTATTAATTCACTTATTTGATACAGTTTAATTTGGTTGCTGTACTGTAACTAGGGTATTCCTTTACAAAGGTCCCCATCTGTAACTGTAAAACTGAAACTTGTTGAAATAACACAACAAACACGTTGTCAGCAGTCTAAAAATCAAAGAGCTGCAGCCCAGGTAGATGTGAAACAAAATAAAACAAACTCAAATGCTGGAGCAGTCATGTGACAAATCAATCAACAGTTCTATTTCATAATATTTTGTGAAATGTCTCACTATGGGATGAGGCCTCTGCTACACTTCTCAGAATACCTATTTCACTTTGCCAATCCTGATTGGCTGGTGAAGCACATCAGTTCGATGGGAGAACCTCCCACCTCCTATAAAGGAGGGGACGAACAGGTGCACGTCATTCTTAAACCTCTTCTCCTCTCAGCTACCTCGTGTTTTTTAGCTCTGATCAGTTTAACTGTTCGCCTTCAGCGGCCTCTCACTACGATGACCTTAGCTCACCATAGCCACCTTCCCAGACGATGGCCCTTGACGCCCTCTGGGCTCCTGCGCATGTTCATCTCCCTCCGGGGCCCACACCGCGGTGTTCGTCCCAGCTCCAGCTCCTGTACCACAGTATACAAGCCACGGAACTCCAGCGACCCAGCTGCTGTTCAAAAGTCAACACTGTCCTTGACGTCTTGGACGCTCCGGTGCACATTGGCCTGCATTCCTGTTAGCACCTGTTCTCGCCGCCACGTGGTAGCACAAGCTAAACCACCTGCTCTCTCACCTGCGTTGCACAGCGATGTTAGACGAGGCTCCTCTCACCAAGGGAATGGGACCATGTGTCCAGGTGGTGGAAAAATATCCAACAAGGACAGACACGAGGCCTTTCTCCAGATGCCTGGGGGTCGAGCACGCCCGAATGGCGATCAAATCTTTGGCTTCCTGTCAACATTGTTCCGCATTCAGCGCCCGGTGCCTCCACAGGTGACTGGTGCCCGAGCAAGGCCCCTCTTCCTCCACACATGGCATGGCCACGGTGGAAACCACCAGAGCCGCAACGAGGGAAAAAAACTTCCTCTCTCCAGAGGTGCTCCGAGACGAACTCTCCCCTTCTTCCCAGAACTGCTCAAAGAAGTAGCTCGTCCTTGGCAGACCCACCCATTCACCGGGAGGGCTCTGAATGCAGGCTCCTCCGTTCTTGACTGCGAGGCCATGGAGGCCCGCGGACTGCTCAGGATGCCGCAGGTGGAACCGCTCGTGGCGGCGCACCTGCTCCCACGCCAGCCTGCTGTTTTTCCATGGAGACCCATGTTGCCGTCTAAACTGGACCGTGTTCAGTCAGACCTGTCCCACAGGTATGGGCCATGAATTTCCTCTCCCTCCTCACTGCATACCAGGCTGAACTTTGTAAGGATTTTGTTTTGTCCCAGGACCCAGCGATAGTGGAGGAGATGTCCACAGTGACTGATGTGTGCCTCTGTTCCCAAGCCCGCACACTATAGACTATGGGGAAGGTCAAGGGTAATATGGTGATCCAGAAGCGTGCTCGCTGGCTCGACTTTGCAAAGCTGACAGATGCTGAAAGAATTTTTGGCTCCACCCTGTCTTCCATGCAGCGGCGCTGCGAGTCAAAGAAAATGGACGATGAGGCTCTGCGCCTATGCCTCCCTAAGAAGCCTCCACTCACTTTGGAGAATGGCCCCGCAGCTTCCTCCCCAGGGTCCACTGTTCAAGACGCCGAGACTCTTCGCCCTGCTTCTGCAACCTCAGCAAGGCTCGCCTGCCTGGCCCAGGAAGTTCCCGGCCCCAGCTGCCACTGCACCAGTGTAGCAATCCCAGCGCACGCAGGCACAGAGAAAGAAAAAGATGGCCTGACAGCTTTCCGCTTTTGCCCCAAAGCTAAAACTTACTTCCTCGTTCGTCAGCTCCAGCTGTTCCCCTTTCACGCGCGCTTCCACGGGTGTTTCACACCTCGCTCTCCCCTCTGCCAAGGCTCTGCCCTCTGATAACTGTGAAAGATGGACAGGTTCCACAGGACGTTTGGCTGTTGCCCCCTCCTGGATGTCCACAAGCACGCATCCACACAAGTCAAAACAGAGTCACGCCTCTAGGCCAAAGGAGGTATGGTGCTGTCCTGCCAACAGGGGGCTCCTCCACTGTGGGAGTAGTCCATCTGGGGTCGGACGGCCGGCCACCGGTAGGGGGCTCCACCGCGCCATGGATGGATTTCCCCATTGCGTGCGGCTTGCCGCTGCCAGGGGGCTCTGCCACTACGTGGCCAAACCACCTCAGACTATGCGGACACCCTACGGCAGAGAGCGCCATCTCGCCGCACTCGGACTCTCTGGCTGCATGCAGCCTGCCTCCGGGAGAGGGCGCTGCTGCAACGCTGACGACGGCTCTCAGAGTGAGGGCTCCGGAGCGCCTGACCTCTCTTTCCCTGAGGATAGACAGATGGAAGGCGTTTGAAGCCCCACCCTGGGTATTACGGAAGCTATCGAAGAGATACACACTGCAGGTTTGTGTCTGTCTCTCCCGGTTTCTCCCCGAGGAGATTCAGCCTGTGTGTTACAGGAGGAGATCACCTCTTTATTGCACAAAAGAGCGATCTCAGTGGTCATATATATATGAACGACACCACAGAGAACTCATGGAGGAAGAGGACAACATGACCATCAGGACTTCTCTTTGTTCAGCCGACAGCGGGACAGTAACGGAGTGTAGCAGCTCATCATCAGGTCCGGGTATTTCCGAGGGTTTAAATATACATATAAACACATATTACTGGTATATTAACCCATATAAACCAGAAAATATGGAAATGGGACATTTTACTGCTGCAAATGTGTAACATATTACTGGTATTTTGTGGACAGGACACATGTGGTTGGCTATTATATAACCCAGAAAAAAATAGAAATTGGACATTGTACTGCTGCTAATGTATAAATAATATAAATATATATATATATGGTGTTTCAGTGTTCTGGGACACATACTCACAAACTCTGTAGAATGAAAACAAACACAGTGTCTTGGGGAGCAAAGTGTAGTGTATTAATTTATTCATCTAAATGTAACCAAAAACAGAACATCACAAATACAAGCCCAAATAAATGAAATGTCTGAAAGAAAGGTAATAATTTTCCAAACAAAAATCAATAAGCCAGAAATAAAGTGCAACCTTTTGCAAAATGTAACATGAACCTTAAAAACAAAACATTTAAACATTGGAAGTACAAGGATGGGAATATTATGACTTAGCATTAACTAGCATTAGGCTAGCATGGACATTAGCCTAGCATTAACTAGATTTAGCCTAGCATTAGCTAGCATTAGCCAAGCATGAACTTAACATTAGCCTAGCATTAGCATTAACCAAGCATTAGCATTACCCTAACATTAACATTAACACTCATTAGCTTATCATTAGCTTTAACTAGCATTAGCCTAACATCAACATTAGCCTAGAATTAAGATTAGCCTAACATTGACATCAGATAGCATTAGCATTAACATTAATTAGCATTAGCCGAGCATTGGCATTAGTCTAGCATGAATTTAACATTAGCATAGCATTAGCAATAACTAGCATTAGGCTAGCATTGACATTAGCCTAGCAATAACTTGATTTAGCCTAGAATTAGCTATCATTAGCCAAGCATGAGCTTAACTTTAGCCTAGCATTAGCTAGCATTTCCATTAACCTAGCTTTAGCTAGCATTTCCATTAGCCTAGCATTAACTAGATTTAGCATAGTATTGACCAAACATTAGCTTAACTTTAGCCTACCATTAGCATTACCATGCATTATCATTAGCATTAAGGTAACATTGACATTAGCCAAGCATTATCTAGGTTTAGCCTAGCACTAAGATTAGCTTAGCATTGACATGCTAACATTAGCATTAACCTAGCATGAACTAGATTTAACCGAGCATTAACATTAGCTAGCATTAGCCGAGCATTAGCTATAACCTAGCATGAGCTTAACATTAGGCTCGCATTAGCCGAGCATTAACTAAATTTAGCTTAGCATTAACATCAGCTAGCATTAGCCGAGCAATAGCCTAACATTAACATTAGCCTAGAATTGGCATGAGCTAGCATTAGCATAAGCTAGTTGCAGAAAAAGTCTGTCTGTCAAAATATATAAAGATTTTATTGGAAAGAAGCAGAAAGAATAATAATTGAATAAAATATGTGTCGTCATATGAGGTAATTTGTTTGTTTGTTTGTATCCAGCTGGTAGCACTGCTCTCTGCCCTATTTCTGGAGGAGTTCCCACGTATCCAGAGGAAAACAAAGAACTGTTGTTATCTAGTCGTCATGTTTGAAGTTCACATGCAGAACCATTTCCTCCATGACCTCCTCCCTCTCAACAAGCTTCCTGTCATTGTGAGCACACACTGCTGCGTTCAGGGAACACAAAGCACATGGTGCTCACACATTACTTTCCCTTTCACACACCACACCACTGACCGCCTGCTTCACCACGCACCACATGGTTCACAGAAAACTGCAAAAAACACTTCAATATGTATACAACATTACATGTTTTAATGTGTTACCATTAAACATTTTATGGATGATTTCATACCTTATACCAGTGGTTCTCAATCTGTTCAGGCCGCGACCCCCAAAATATAGGCTGCAGAGTGCGGGAACCCCCACAATAAACTTATTGGGGCCCATCCATAAAGTCAGCAAATTGATGAAAAATAGACAAAATGACAACAAAAATAATCAAAACAACATTATAAAAGAAACATACACAAAGCGACAACACAAAATCACAAAATGAGAGGAAAACTGACCTAATGACGACAATAAAATGTACTGTACACTAAATGACAAAAAAACAGACAAAATGATAAAAATATACACAAAATATCGCACAGGACCATCTATAAGGGGGAATAAAGGGGAGAGATTTTTGGGGTCCATTGTTCTATGAATCTGTAATAACCACATTTATTTATTCATCTGAATAATATCCACTGTTATCCAGGAACATTTACTAATATTTGTTCCATTGTACAAAGCAAATGTGTCAAACTCCAGGCCCAGGGGCCAAATCAGGCAATTTGGAGCATCTAATTTGGCCCACAGGAGAAAGTAAAAATGACAGAGAAAACATTAATTATTGTGTAAATTACCAAATAATTCAGATGTAGAAATCTCAAATTGACAAAATTAATGAAACTCCACAATATTTTTAAGGACTTGCATTTTTCCTTTGTTTATATAACATTAATGCAGTTTTTTTTAATTGAAAATTGTGAAATGAACTCTAAACGTTGCAATTTCTCACAAACAATTCCAGAAATGTATTCTAAATCACACAAAAACTGGAAGCAAAATCAAGAATTATTTAAGTAAATTGAACTGATATTGAAAACTAGGCACAATAATGTTAAAATTGTTCTTTTTTTTCCAGCCTAAAATGTGCCCAGTTCAGGTCAAACTGGTCCAGAACTAAAATGAGTTTGACAGCTGTGGTATATAGTCATCTTTAAGATGGAAATCCTTGTTTTAATCAGAAATAAAATAGGTTCAAAGTGACCAAAAATGGTGGAAAAGGTGATGAAATGGGATTTAAATCAAAGAGACAAGAATAACATAAAACAATGATGACAAAATCACACTATTATGAAGAAACAAAATGACAACATAAACAAAATTGACTTAAAAAAACTGAAAATGACAACATAAATACACAATCTGACTCCAAAATACACAAAAGGACAACAGGAAAGCACAAAATGGCTCATAAAAAACAAGACAACAACAAACATAGACAGAATGACAAAAAAACACAAAACAAAAGCAAAAATAATGGAAAAAAATACGAAGATTTAAAACATTGCAGGACAATACAATAAAAGAAAAGAAAAACACAGAAATTCTACAAAAACAAACAGAAAACTACTACAAAAAAGAACAGTAATAAACAAAATTACTCCAGAAAACACAAAACGACAAAAAAATTGCAACGTTACAGAAAATGACAACAAAAGTTTGCAAAAAGACCAGAAAAGATAACTCTGCAAATCCACAAACAAGCAAAACAAAAATACACAGAATGACAGAAAAAGACAAAATTACTGTAAAAACTATTGGTTCCTTCCTGTAATAATGCATTATTATAAATGCTGAGTCAGGAATATACTGTACATAATGTGGCTCTAAAATCAAACAAATGTGTTTGTGGCCCCCGCTGTGATAGAAGTGGCAATATACAAGAGTTGCAGTGTGTTAGTAAAAAAATAATTAATAATAAAATGACAAAGATTTTGTGCTCATTCATCATGTCCACACGCTGTTTATTTTATTACTGAGAAAATATCATATTTATATTCAAAATGGAGAAACAATGAGCCACTTTTTCTGAATTTATCATTGATTTCAAACTGTTCATATATATATTATATTTGTATTCCTAGCTCACATGGTTTTGTGTATATTCCTTTAATGTTCCTTTTTTTATTCTTTGCTTTTGAAGAAGTTGAGTTTATTATCCTCATTGAGAGTTTGTATTTTTGAAAACAAAACAATAAATAGTCCATACGGCTGATTATTTATATCCTGCAAAGTGACAAAAGTCCCTCAGAGCTCAGAAATAATTAATCACATGTGAATATGTCGCCACCATGTGGACAAATGTGTATACATATATTAATATACATCGAATAGTATAGACACATATTTAAACCATTAAAACAATAATAATTCTACATGTACAAAAATCTAATTTGTATTTTATATTGTATTGTTATACAATATAACGGTGACTCTTGATGGCACCAAATAAAATATATTATTCCTTATTTATAATATACATATAAAGCTGTAGGCGCGCACGCACACACACGCGCACACACACGCGCACACACACGCACACATACACGCACACACATTCACACGTACACGCACACACGCACACATACACGCACACACACGCACACATGCACGCACACATACACGCACACACACGCACACATACACGCACGCACACACATGCACACGTACACGCACACACGCGCACACACACGCACACACACGCACACACACGCACACATACACGCACACACACGCACACACACACAAAATGACTGTATACTATATACACAGATAAATGCACTTAATGTCAACACAGTACACAAAATAACAACAAAAACACAACAAGCTTTAAAAACATAAATATACACCAAATCCAAATTTAAATAATTGACGAAATCAATCTTGAAAATACAAAAAAAGCCCAAAAATGAAGTAACTAAAACCAGAACACACATAATGACAGTTTGTTTTCTAAGGCAGGCAATGATGGGGGGATTTTTCCATGTGTGATTTATGTATATAGAATGTGGCTATAATGATAATATTTACCAGTAATTGATTATTTTTTTTGGTAATCTGTACGGTATGGAAAGAGAAGAAGTCTATGTTGACAGATGACAGATAACAGTTGTACGTTGAATAAAAGCTGCTCAGTTGTCTCTATATTAACTTCACAAAGCTGACATTTATCTACGTCCAATTTAAATCTGTTTGTGGATAAAATCATTTGAGGAGTAAATTTAATCTCATGTGTCATGTATCTCCTGTTTGTGATATCTACACCATTTATCATTAGAAGTGGTTCCACTCTTAGATGACTTTTCATTCAAAGGAAAAAACCATCAGGAACAGCTTTGCTTCCCAGATTAAAATGTTTGCTACTAATAGGACGGAAACGGGATTTACTAATGAATTTAAAATATATCATTTAGTCTATTCAACAACATTCAACATTTCAAAGGATGCAATAAAAGCCACATTTTAACTATTAGGACTAAATATCTTCAATTCCCAAATCCCCCAAAATATAAAGAAATACATTTTAAGATATTAAATTAAATTTACTCCCCAAATGATTTTATCCAAAAACAGATTTAAATTGGACGTAGATAAATGTCAGCTTTGTGAAGTTAATATAGAGACAACTGAGCAGCTTTTTTTCAACGTACAATATCTGTCATCTGTTTTTTTTTTTTTTTTTTTTTTCACCTTGTCTGCACATGCTGTTGAAGGTTAACACTACAAGAAGTGCAATCTTTTAACAGCAATGCATATTTTATTATTGCAATTAAATAAATGAATTTATTTCATTGCATAATTGTGACCATCACCAGCCCTCCCTAGGGAAGGGTAAATACTTTATTAAAGGGAGGATGTAAAAAAGAGAGGGCAGTGTTACACCAAGGTGAGGGGGGTGGGGGGGGAGTTAACAGGGAGGAGGGATACAAGATAGGAAAACGAATGGGTGGGGAATAGTCAATAAGTTTCAAGTGATGTGATGTGAAATTGTGGTTGTGTATATTGTCCTTATTGTTGTGTTATCAAGCCAGTCTGGTGACCAGTGTGCGGCTTAGGAATAATGGTGGTGGCTGTGAGCAGAGGAGGAAGTGAGTGGAAGTTACATAAAACAGGTATTTGGGAACAACGTGTCTGTGGTTGAGCCCAGTATGAGTGTTATCCCACAGCCCAAGGCCAGTGCATCCATGACAAATGTGATTCCAAGAGCCGCTACTGCAAAACCCATGAGCCGCCCCCGGGCCCGAAGAAGCAGTCGGGCCAGCAGAAAGAGCGAGAGATCTAGGGGCCCCCGGCGACCACCTCACGGCCAAGCAGCCCCCCGAACGCCCCCAAGGTCCCAAGCCGAGAGGCTGCCATTGCCCCCCCCATACACACCCGAAAAGCCCCCAAGGAGCCAAGGACCCAGCGCACCACGCCACCGACTTGATGTACTTTTACTCTATGCAGTGGCCCAGCCACCAACAGAGGGGCCAGGCCCCCACCGGAGAGGCCCAAATATGTGTACCAACCCACCACCCTGTTATGGTGCCTCTCCATTCCCCAATGGAGAGGCACTTCCCGATCCCCTGTGTGAATGTGTGTGTTTGGTGAATGTATGGGGTGTAATTAAAAGAAGGGGGATGGAGGGGAGCGGTGCTCCCCCTCCAGCCTCTGTGGATTTATGTGTATGTGGTGTAATAGGCCGGAGGGTGTAAATGATGATACACCCTCCGGGGGGTGGCATGTTGAGATGCGATTAAAATTGGAGGGATTAGTAGGGCAACTAGAGGTGGGAGGGCCGCCCCCACGCCACTACATAGTAACACAGGTGGCAGCCCCCTCCACCCCCAGCCCCACCATCCAGCCCCCCAAGGGTTGGGTATCGGTGTGTGGTGCATTTTGTGAGTGAGCCAGACCAGCTGGGAGTGGGGTGAAGTGAACATGTAGGAGGCCTGTCCAGTGTGAGCCGGGCCCGTCCGCGTGGCGGGCCACGCGAGAGGGTAGATGGCGCAGACGGGCAAGTGGCACTGCGGGCCCCGGAACAGCACAGTCGGAGACCCCCCCCCACGGCACCCCCCAGACCGCGCCGGCCCCGCGGAGCACGGCGACACCCCCCCCCCCCGGGCACAGCCAGGCACAAACCCCATCCCCCGGCGCCCCAGGGGGCGACCCCCGCCGCCTGCCGGCCCGGAGCAACGCCACCCCGCCACCAAGGGGAGCGGCCGAGCAGGGGGGAGGCCCATGCCCGCACCAGGGCCAGCACAGGCCCACCCGGCGCCACGATACAACACTCTCCACCGGGAGGCGGCCCCGGCCCCCCCGACGAGAGAGGACGCCATCCACCGCCAAGCAGGGCCATCCCGCCAGCCACGGACCGGCAAGCCAGAGTACCGAAGCACCCCCAGCCCGGAACCGCCCCCCCACACCAACGGCGCCAATAGAGCCCCCCCCACGGAGGCAATCCCCGACGACCCACGCACCGGCACGAGACACCCCCCCGACGCCAGCACACCCCGAACAACAGCAGGCCCGAGGCCACCAGCCCCGCCCCGCCCAAGGCTGCGCAGCGCCGCCACGAGCCACGGCCGGTCCCCGGGCAGATGGCCGGAGAGCACCTCCCCGGACACGTAGCCCAAGGATCCGCCCCCGGGGCACCCCCGCCCCGGAATCGCGCCCACGGCGCCCGGTGCACCCAGCCAGCAGACCAGCCAATCCCAACGAGGATCCACCGGGCCAGGAACCACGCGCCGCGCCCCCGCACACCCGCCCAATACGACCCCCGGGGAGGCCCCATAGCACCCCCCACCCCACCCCTCTAGCCATAACGTCCACACCCCGGCCATTGCGGTCGTACAAAAAGCCCCCGAGGGGGCCCCGCCTGGCTCGTCGCGCAAGCGACATCCCTGGCAAAGGTGCGCCCCAGGGAGCCAAGCCAAGGACCCGCAAGGGCCGACGGAGCAACCCACAGCCACACAGCAACCCAGGAGGCAATCGCCGACCCCGGGCAGCAGCCACCCCCAAAGCCACCCCCACCCCGGATCCCCCCGGACCGGAGCCAAGGACCCCACCACCCCAGGCCCCCCAACGAGACCACCCCCCAGCCAACCCACCCGGCACGGCACCGCCCGTCCCCCAGGCGGGAGCCACAGCCCCCCCACCAGTGCCCCAGGCCAACGGGAGCCCCCCAAACCCAACCCCACAGGATGGCGGGCGCAAGAGCAAAGGAGGAGGAGGGGGGGAGGACGAGACAGGGGGACAGGGAGCAAGGGGAAGGAGCGGCAGGGGAGCACGCAGGGCCCCAGCCCCAGAGACCAACCAGATGCGCATGCAAGGGGCAACGGCGCCAAATCAAACAGCCCCGGGACCCCGCGAACACCCAGAAGGAATGCACACCCGTGCTGAGGCAACAAGGCACCCCGGCAACCCACCCCAGCCATCCTGACCAAGACCACCCCAGAGGCCCAAGGCGGCCCCGGCCTACAGTTGGGCTAGTGCGTTAGTAAAGAGTGGTGCTGGCAGTCGCTTGCAGGCTAGATCATCAGGCTTTTAAAAATTTAGATTTAATGCAATTAAAAAAGGAGTCCAACGCTCCTCAAAGCACGTTATTTTTTTTTGTTTTCTGAGAGCAGACATCTTTTCCATGGAAATAAATTCTGTGAGGAGATTTTGCCATTGGTTTATGTTTAAGGATTTTTTGTCTTTCCAATTTAGTAATATTGTTTTTTTTGCTATGGCCAGTGCCGCAAGGATTGATTGTGATTGGTTTGCTGGAGGTTGAAGCATTGTCAGGTCTCCAATCAAACAAAGATTTGGAGATAGAGGAATCCTGCAGTCCAAAATGGAGGACAGTTTTTCAGTGATTAGAATCCAAAAGTGTTGAACTGGGGAGCAAAGCCATAAGGCATGTAAATAGGAATCCGCTGTATTCTGGGTGCACTGAGAGCAGATGTCTGTTGCTGGGAAGCTCATTTTATGCATTTTCTGTTGGGTAATGTGGGATCTGTGGAGGACCTTGTATTGAATTAGCTGAAGGTTTGTGTTTTTTGTCATCTTAAAAGTATTACAACAAATTTCTGCCCAGAAATCAGTGCTCGGGGTGATTGAGAGTTCGGCCTCCCACTTCGCGATTGGTAAGTAATTACAGTTAGTGTTCGAAAGCGCTCTGTATATTTTTGAGAGTTTTTTTGATTTTGTTGAGATTTTTTTCATATATATAGCCAGTTCTGGAGGTTGTAACGTAGTTAAGTCTAGTGGAGTGGTTTTCTTTATTGTCTCTGTTACTTGTAAGTACTGTAGAAAGTTACTTTTATTTATATCGAATGCTTGGGTTAGATTGTTATATGACCTGATCTTGTCATTTTCAAAAAGGTCTTGGAGATGAGTGATTCCACTCTCTTCCCATGTCTTCAGATAAAGTGGTGTTTTTTTTATTTTTAAAGTCGGGGTTGTGCCAGATTGGAGACAGTATACTAGTTTTTAATTGGCCATTTGTGATGTCCAGGGCTTTCCACCATGCAGTCAGTGTGGAGGCAATTAGTGGGTTTTTAAAGCAGTTGTGATGTTTGAGGGTCGCAGTGATAAAAGGGAGATCAGAGAGTTTAATGTGTTTGCAGTCTAACTGTTCTATTTCTAGCCAGTTGTTGTAGTATTCTTTTGGATTTAGCCATTCTGTTAAATATAGTATTTGGTTTGCTAAGTAATAATGCATGAAATTAGGGGCTTCTAAACCACCCTCGTCTTTGTTTTTTTGAAGGGTAGAAAGGCTTATTTTAGGTTTTTTATTTCTAGCATAGAATTTTGTAGTTGTAGAATCTAATCTTTGAAACCATTGTTTTGGTGGTTTTAGTGGTATCATTGAGAACAGGTAGTTTATTTTAGGTAAGATTTTCATTTTAACTGAGGCTATCCTGCCAAGTAGTGAGATGGGGAGATTGTTCCATCTCCGCAGATCTTCTGTGACTTTGTCCAACATCGGATCATGATTTAGTTTAATTAATTCATTTAAGTTTGGTGATATATTTAAGCCTAGATATCTAATTGTATTTGTGGTGGAGGGGTGTTGTGGATTTTGGTTTGCAGGATTCCAAGAGTTTTTTGTCAAAGGGAGGATTGATGATTTTGTCCAGTTAATGGAATAGTCTGATAATTTAGAGAAGCTGTTTATTAGATTAAATACTTCCTCTAAAGAGGATTGCGGTTCTTCCAAATAGAGTAAAATGTCACCCGCGTAAAGATTAATTTTGTGTTCTGAGATGGATGAGTGGATTCCTTTAATAACAGAGTTCTGACGTACAGCTGCTGCGAGAGGTTCAACGAATATTGCAAAAAGCAAAGGTGAGAGTGGGCAGCCTTGTCTGGTTCCCCTCTGCAGTGAGAAGCTTTGGGATGTTATTTTGTTTGTGGTTACTGAAGCCTTAGGTTTATTGTACAGGGTGGAGATCCATTGTATGAATGATTCTCCGAAGCCAAATTTGCCAAGGACAGTTAGGAGGAATGACCAGTTGACTCTATCAAATGCTTTTTCTGCATCGAGTGACAAGATTATTTTTTTCTTTTTAGAGTTCTGTGCCATGTTGATCACATTAAACAGTCTTCTAACATTGTCTGTGGAGTGTCTATTTTTAATAAATCCTGTCTGGTCTTGGTGTATAATTGACTGTACTACTTTCTCTAACCTAGATGTGAGTGCTTTGGAAATAATTTTTAAGTCTGTGTTAATAAGTGAGATGGGACGATAGCTTGAGGGTAATATGGGGTTTTTGTCTGGTTTAAGTAACAATTTAATGTTCGCTGTATTCATGTGACCTCCTACATAACCTTTATTTTTAATCTCTGTTACTACTCTGAAAAATAGTGGAGCCAGCATTGACCAGAAATGTTTAAGGAATTCAGCAGGGAACCCATCTGGACCTGGTGCTTTGCCTGTTGACATGCTGTCTAAAGCATTTTGTAATTCTTGTAAGGTTAATGGTGAGTCTAAGGTGGTTTTCTGATCTATAGTGAGCTGTGGTAGGTTTAGTTTATTAAGAAAGGTTTTAATATCTTCCGGGTCAGGGTTTAAATTTGATGAGTATAAGTTTTGATAATAATCATGAAAGATGTTATTAATGTCCTGAGGTAAGTTTAAAGTTTGACCTGCGTTATCAGAAATTGCTGCTATAAAGGAATTTTCTTTATTATGTTTGAGCTGATTTGCTAAGTATTTGCCTGATTTATTATTGTAGTCAAAGTTTTTGTATCGTAATTGTTGCAAAATGAAGTCGGTTTTTTTAGATAAGATGATATTCAGATTAAGTTTTGTATTTTGGAGTTTTTCCCATAAAAGTTCAGAAGGGTTAGCTGCGTATTCTTCCGTAAGTTTTTTGATCTTTTCTTCAAGTGTTTTTTCTGCTATCTGTTCCTGTTTTTTCTTAAAAGAAGAGTATGATATAATCTTCCCTCTAATGACAGCCTTGCCAGTTTCCCAGAGTAAGGACGGTGATATTTCCGGGGAGTCGTTTGTCAATAGAAAGTCCTCCCATTCTTTTCTTATAATTTTTTCAAATTTACTGTCATTAAGTAATGAAGTGTTAAAGCGCCATAGAGAGGATACTTTCTGATTAGAGTCACACTGCAGGGTGAGGGATATTGGGGCATGATCGCTAATAATTATAGGATGTATTTTAGAGGACATCTTATGTACGATGGAATTATTTGAAAGAAAAAAGTAAATTCGGGAGAAGGATTTATGCACAGGGGAGAAGAAGGTATATTCTTTTTTAGTTGGGTTATTCAGTCTCCATACATCACCTATTCCAAGATCTTCCATGTAATCCATTAATACTTTAGCAGATCGAGATGGTTTTGTATTTGAGCACTTACTAGATCTGTCCAATGATGTGTTGAGCGCCAGATTGAAGTCACCTCCGATGATTAGAGACGAGTCAGCAGAAAGGTCTGAAAGCTCTGAGAAAATTCTATGGAAAAAATCAGGGTCATCATTATTGGGGGCATATATATTTAGAATTGTGAAACATTTGTTATAGATTACTACTTTGATAATAATATATCTACCCTCTGGGTCTATGACGGAGTTGATTATGTTAACGGGTAACCTTTTGTTGAGAAGAACCGAGACTCCTCTTTGTCTGGAATTGAAACATGAATTATATATCTTGTTAAAATTTGAATCTGTCAGGGATTTTTCTTCTGATTTAAGTAAGTGAGTTTCTTGAAAGAAGACAATGTCTGCATTTAATCTTGATACATAATCAAATATCTTAATCTTTTTAGCCTGTGAGCGAATGCCACGCACATTCCAAGAAGTTACTGTAAACTGATACATAGAATGAGGTGAGTGTTAGTCCATACAGGTGTGAGCATAAGTGAGAATCTGTGAGCATTTGTGCACAACTGTGTTGTAAAAAGCTTGGATGCAAGGAAAGAAAGAAGAGGAGACATATTTATCATGCGATAGCACCACGGGGTAAAGGACTGGATTGAATAGGTTAGTGAAAAGCACAAACATACAATGACAACAACCAATATCAAAAGAGTAAAAGGAGCAAGGGGTAATTATAGGAGGTATAGGAGGTGGGGGGTGTTGTGGGTGTTGAGTGAGTGTGAAAGAAAAAAAAGAGTGAGGGGTTCGAGACGAGTGAGTTGACATGAGGGTAGAGAGTGTCCTGTGAGAGAGTACGTGCCAAAAAGTGTTTACCAAAATCTAAGCCAATATGTAGCATACATACAAACATACATACATACACATACGTGTCTATATATACCTATCCATGTTTTTATTTTAGTGTTATTATCTTTATGTATTTATTTATTTTAATTATTATTATTGTTATATATATATATATATATATATATATATATATATATATATATACATATATTTTTTGAATTTATTTTTATATATAAATAGAGAAAATAAATATAAAATTATCTGTCATCTGTCAACATAGACTTATTCTCTTTCCATACCGTATAGATTACTAAAAAAATAATCAATTACTGGTAAATATTATCATTATAGCCACATTCTATATACATAAATCACACATAGAAAAATCCCCCCATCATTGCCTGCCAGCTGGTGAATCAGGCAGTGGACTTGTAGTGGGGGGGGGGGGGGGGGTGAGACCTTGTTCCTCCTTTTCTCTTTTTACGCGCCCCACTACCCCACCAACCGTACTCAGAGCACCATCCGTTGTGATGCTAGCCAGCTTAGACCAGTCTAAGCCCAAAACTTCCATCGTTTGACGAAAATATCCTCTCCTGTTGTAGTATCAGTGAGACTTTAGCTTTAGATGAACATGTACATGATGCCCCAGAGCCTCCATCGTGATAGCGTTCACGCATTTCTTGACAAACTCTCCAATCACTAACGACTTTCCACATGACACGTTCATCTGTGTTTGGCTTCTGCTGGGCAGCAAATCCACTTATTAGCCTAGCCACCTTGTTGCTCTTCATGGACCAGCACGCTGGCATACTTCCCCCCATAGCAGGTTCCATAGTGTCAGCAGATGTTACAATCTCTTTGTAGATGAGACAATCTGTCCACTGCTGTTTAAAAACTCTCACTCTGAGTCAAATTTCCATTTCCTCAAAAGTTTCAACATTTTCTCCTCGGTATAGACTATAAATATAAAACACACACTTGCTAATCCAACACTGCTGCGCAGATGTGGTGCCGTGTTGTCTATAGATATTCCATGTTTACAGTGATTGTTTGTGATCGTTAGGTGGGCCACTCCAGTTGTTTAACCGGGCCAGATGTGGCCCGGGGGCCGTAGTTTGGGGACCCCTGATGTAAAGGACTCATACAAACAGATTTTCTCTGACAATAAGTTTGAGCCAAGTAAAAATTAAAAAAATAAAATCAATACTGAATCGAATCGTGATAAATCGATTCGAAACCTTAATAATCGAAATCGAATCAGGAAACTGGCCGTGATGCCCAGCTCTATTATAATATATATTTATATACTCAAACAGCTGGACCTGTTTGCTTTCCAAAGCTGTGTTTGAACATTCTGAAATATTCTCACTCACGTCAATACACAACACAGTCATTTAGCCCAACTTTGGAGCGTTACGTCATCACTTGCTGATAAGCAAACGTGATATGCTTGGTATGTATTTATTTAAAGTGACCATTTTTTGACTTTCAAAAAAAAGACACTCAATGTTTTCTTGAAACGACAAAATACCATGTATTAGATAAATAAGTTGTCTCTAAGGTTTAAAAATTAATTTCTCTTTGTAAAACAAAGACTTAATAAAATCCTGAATACCTTTATTATGCATTATAAGTATATGTCCTGAAATAATCTCATGTAAACCTTCTTAACATCATTCAATCATTGTAACAATGAGAAACATATGGACGCTTGTTTCTGCCACTGAAAAAAAAAATCACTATGGAAAGTCATAATAATGAAAAAGAAAGTCATACAGATATAAAAAGTCACAATTATGAGGAAAAAAGTCATGAGAAAAAAAGTCACAATCATAAAGGTCATAATGGGAAAATGTCACATTTAGAATCAGAATCAGAATCATCTTTATTCGCCAAGTGTATGTTGTACACACGAGGAATTTGACTCGGTCAGATAGAAAGTCATAATTATGAAAAAGAAAGTCAAAATTACGAGCAATATAATTCATAATTATATGAAATGAAGACATGTTCATGAAAAAATAATAATTCAGAGAGAAAAAATCATAGGAATGAGAAAGAAAGTCTTAATTATGAGAAAAAGTCATAACTATGGGAAAGATTGTCACAGTTATGAGGGTCATATTCAGTTAAAAAGTCACAATTATGAGAAAGAAAGTCATAATGACATTAAAAAAGTCTCCATTATGATTAAAGTCAAAGTTATGAGTTGATGAATACATAATTATGTGAAATAGTCAAAATTAAGAGAGATAACTCAGTGGGGTGTTGCTGGGGGCTCTCTTCACAGGGTCTCTCCGGGCGTGGAGGTGCCTCTTCCCTTCGGGTGTGGCTTGGTGCTTGGCTGCTGTTGGAGTACCTCCTTCCCTCACCGGCGGGGAGCATTGGGTCGTGGCTTGCGTTGTCCGGTCGGCGGCGGGACCTGAGCTGCTGTCCTTGTGCCGTCAGAGGGCTGTGGGGTCCTGCTGGACTGTGGCCGGTTTGTGGGCTGGAATGGTGGGGCACTCCCCGGGGGCTTGGCTTTGCTAGCCTGGCTGCATCTTCAGCTCCTGGGTTTACAGTAGTGGTTCTTACATACATTAGACTATGATACACTGACATGTCTTAGACTGTAGATAAAACTGGTACTGGGCTTAACTTTAGACACGTTGATCCTAAATACCAGTTCTAGGTTTAACCACTCACTCCTTCCCTCTGTCCACAGACACCACCATTATACCTAAGCTACACACTGGTCACCTGACTGGTTTGATTACACAACATAATAAACAATGTACACAACTACAAATCTCACTTAATAATAATCAACTCTTCTCCACCCTTTACATGTCCTACCCTGACTCTCTCCTCCCTGTTCCCCTTCACCCAGGGTTAACACTACTCTCTATTTTTATATCTCCCTATATTAGGTGCATGCACGCAGAAGTGATTGTGTCAACGTAATCTCTGCTGAGACGATGGTGCACAGGAGCAGACGGAGCGTGATCTCAGTCTGGATCCAGTAAAAAGTCACCATAAAAAGCTGTAAATGGACTGATATGCAGACGTGGAGCAGTGAGGAGGAGACTTCATGTAGAGATGAAAACTTATCCGTTGAAACTGATCAAAATACGCAGAAATACACGGAAACCCTCGTTAACAGTAGTACAGCAGCCCGCCTATCTGCCTGTTCATAACAGCTATAAACTTCTAGAGACTTAATGTCTTTAGGTTTTCACACTGAGTTTTTCTATCAGATATTTTCTGCACTGAGTATACGTGCACGTCAGTCACATGTTTTCCCACATTGAAATGGTCTATAGATTACGTCGCTCATTCACCAAGTTAAAACTTATTAAAAATCAGTTGAGGAGCACTTACACAATTTTCTACCATGTGTTAAATTTTAAGAATTGAATAAACAGCCAAAATATATGTTTTGAATGAATTATTATTCAAAGTGTCATTAGAAATGGTAACAGTCAGTGTTGGTAAACTGCAGCTAATGCTCAGTTTGTATATAATTATTACTTTAGTAACTGATCATATATATGATTTGTATTTATTAGTTTAGAGGCAGAAACGGGCTTTAATAGTAAACATTTACTTCTAAAAAAATAAAAAAACCCAGGGCCTACAGAACATTAAATATACACTTCAATAAATAATTATGAAAGTTTGATGCTGACTGAGCATTATTCTGGCTGTTGTCATGGAGACGTGGAGGTGATAAGGTCCAAAACAAATTACGGAATTTTCCATCATCCAGTAAAATGACCGTAATTAATGTATTCCCTCAGTTGCTGCTACGACCATGAAAAGGTAGAACATAACTGAACAAACAAACAACAATGAGATACAGTAGAGCAACCAAGTTGTTTATTTAGTGGCAGTGTACTTTTAAATGAACATTTTATGAAGGTAGGTTGTTCCAAATCAATGTAATTAACAAACTAAATCCCAGCCTATCAACCTCTAATCTTAGCAGAAACAAAAATAACGTAAAAAGGCTGCCTACCTAATCTACTAAAAGAGTTTTAGTGAAAGTACAGCAGGTAGCACCAACCTCTTACCTAATGTCTACAGACACAACATTACCTACATGCTGCATATGTAGGGTACCCAACGTACCTCCTGACAACGAACAACAGAAGTTTCCTAAACCAGCTCATGCAGCATCAGGAGAGAGAGAGACAATCCGTCAGTCCTCTACAAAGACTGGCTCCAGAGTAGATTGGTGCATCCACAGCAGAGGAGAACCAATGAGCAGCTCCTGATCAGGTGGCTCCAATCGCTCGTTAGTCACTGCAAGAGAAAACAGAAGAAACCTATAGTCCTGTCAGAACCAGCCTGCACGTTACAGATGCATTCAGGGTCCCTGGGAAACCCGGACATTCTGGTCAAATTGTAAAATCAAATCAAAACGTGAAAAGAGGACATATATGTGTATAAGAGAACATATGATCACTCTAGTCTCCATTTCCCTCATGTTAGCTTTCATCTGATCTCTCTCAGTGCAGGTCGCTGCTCCTGGTCATTGTCTCACCTCTTACTGCAGACGTTTGATTTTTAAGGAAATTAAAATCCTCAGAAAGTGCATTTGTCAGTTATTTTTTAGTCACAGTGGAGATCTGGGCTTTTAAGTCCAACATGTCCATATCTGTGAGCGTGGGCTTCACCATGGAGCTAGCTCGGCTCTGGCTCGATGCCAAGTCCGACCTACGGTGACACCCAGGCCCTACGATGTGTTAGGCCCAGACTGGCCCAATTTGTATTTTCTTAAGCTGGAAGTCATTATCACGACCGAAAAGATGCGTAAGTTGTGTCACACATATATTTATATTAGAGAAAGTGAAATAGAATGCAGTTGTTTGAGATTATGTGTGGGGTTTTAGTTTGAAAAGGAATAATAAATAATAAACTACTTCCTGTACTGTATGTCTATTTCTGTGATATATTGCAATGTTTTTTTTGTTGTTGCACAAAATAGATAAATAAAAATAAATAAAAAAATAAAAAACTTTTTATTTATTTATTCAAAAATATTAAATATATAATTTTAATCAGTCACTTATCACATTTTATTATTATTAGACGCTTCAGGCGACCCCACATTGGTTCACGACCCCAAGATTGAAAAACATCAAGAGACACAGTGATTTAGCCCAACTTTGGAGCATTCCTTCATCCCCTGCTGATAAGCTAGCATGATACAGTATGTTTGGTATGTGTTTAGTCCTTAGGTTCTAAAGTTTCACATGATATATGTATCCCTACACTGCAATAAAAATGGGCCCACAGGCAATATATATATATATATATATATACTATATATATGCATATATATATATATATATACTGTATATATATATATATATGCATATATATATATATACTGTATATATATATATGCATATATACTGTATATATATATATACAGTATATATATATATATATATATATATATACTATATATATATATATATATGCATATATATATATATACTGTATATATATATATATATGCATATATACTGTATATATATATATATACTATATATATGCATATATAT